>NW_024104452.1:600000-812500 GCF_003945595.2 Pipra filicauda
TTGTGAGATTTCAAAAGTATTTAAAGCTTATATCTCCCTTCTGCTAATTTAAAGTCTATTACAAATAGCTTTCTTGTGGAAACAGCCACCTGTGTTCATTTAGCAGCTCATGGTCACTCCAAAATTCATTACTCTGCTGCTGAATTTTTGTTTGCTTTCTTCTATAAAAGAGCCAGCATTAGATGTTTTTCAATTACTGTGCCCTTCAACTCAATAAGGTTGGTTTGCTATGAATCTCTCCTTTTAGAAGTTAATCATGTGCTTAATAGGGGAATATCAGCCATTTTTCATAGTGTTCAAATGGAGAGAAGACAGGAAATAAATGATAAATTCAGAGCTCAAAAGTGGTCTATTTACAGGAACATAAAAAAGATGTGAGGGTAGAGGGTTTCATAATACCACAGCATATGATTCTTTACCTTCCTTCTAATATATCTATGTTCTCCTGTCCTTCAATTCTGAAGTCTTGTACTCTTTGAAGCCAATATTACTTTTTCCCACAGCTACAGTGGTGTGAGAATTTCACCGATATTCTTTACATTTCTCTGCATTGTGGCAGCAAGTGAGACAGACAATCAGAGTTCCAGGTAAAAACTCTGGTGTTTACCACAGGAGAAGATTGGAATAGCAAGTGCTCTAATAAACTATATGCTGTGGTTTATTCAGTGGCAGACTCTCATGTAATATGTTATTACTCTTTCCTTGTCTGTTTTTTTTTTTTTTAATGGCAGTTTAAAGATTTTTCTTTAAATTTAAATTCATAGGGAAAGTAGCCCAGATACAATTTGACACAGAATAATGTATGAGGAAAATATGTAAAGGCACTGGCTATAATCAATCAGATCATGGCTACTGAATTTTCTTAGAAATCTTGAAAATAAAAATAAGGATAAGGATATCTAGGATAAAGGTGGAGTGGGGTCTTTTTTTGTTTTTTTGAGAGGGTGGTTGCTTTCCTTGTTGTTTATTCCATAGGGAAGATCATTATGAATAGATGTGGTAGTGGTAGCAGAATACTGGTAGAAGTCTTTGTTTCCCTTCTCTTTCAGAAGCAATTTGCTTCATCTTAGGCAAATACTTGTCTTCTCTTTTCCATGCGAGGAAATAGGATGGAAAATAGGTGCTGTGTTTATCAAACATAGTGCATTCTTCAAATGGACAAGTGAAAATCTGGATTCCTGTCTTACAATATTGGAACTCCATACTTTATTAAAAAGCTTGAAGATCATATGTTTTTTAGACTTTTACAGATTTCAATATGAAGTAGAGTTATCTAACCAGGATTTGTAAGATTAGACTTTAAGGCACTATTCCCTTAAACAAAAGAGTTTTATCATGGTCATAACAAAAAGGCATTGTAGAGTATATTTAATGTCACCATTTCCTTTGTATTTGAGTAACTTTATCACATAATGTCCCCAGAAAACTTCTTTAATACCAAAGGTCAAACGTCAATAATGTTGTATCTGAGTTTGTTCAGCAGTCTGGGAAAAGCAAACTGGATCTTTTCAGTGTCTTTTCTTGCTCTGTTTTGTTCCTGTTTCACATTTATTCTAACTAAACCTTGAAAAAGTAACAATTAGAATTTTCAAGCATTTTCCCCGTGAGATTCTGGGGAAAAAAAAAATTAAGAAAATAAAAGTATGGAAACTAAAAAAATGTTTTTACTAATGTGTTAAAACTGGAAATCTGTCACTTTGAATCAATAGAGAAACTTTTTACCACTTATAAGAAGTGTGGCTGATAGTTACTGTATCTATAGCACCAGTAAAGCTTTTCAGATAACAATTATGTATTTATTTCTAGAAATATTTTCTCATGCTAATTCATGTGATTTCCTAAACTGATTTGTGTTTGCTCCAAAAGTAAAATATGCAAAAATTGATAATTAAATAAATATATTTATAAATTTATCAATTAGGTGCAACCCAAAGAGTTACATGTAGTTCCATAGAAATAATAAGGAATGGTTAACATTTCAGTTGACTGACTGCTTTTTTAGGATAACTTCATCTGTCAGCAAACCCAAGCTAGACCAAATACTGGTTGTGACAAGTTTTCAAACAAATGTATCTGAAATACAAGATGTTATCATAATGCAGTCAAGTTAGTAATGTGATTCTGGTGCATTTTCAATTCAAAGTGAAGTTAACAAGATACAGAATCTATGTCTAAATATTTCATTCTCACTCATACAAGAATAAATTCATGTTGTTCTCAGTTGGTCAGAATATGGATCAACTAGTTCCACAGGCACTAAAGACTTTGAAAGAGAAAAATTCACCTAGATAACCTCTCATACCCATCTTCTGGGGAAAGCAACAAAAATTTATGCATAGAGGGAATAGGTAAGTGCAGAGCCATATAATGCAAATTTTCCACTATGTGAAGTTCCCTAGAAACCAGTATAAGCTAAGGCAAACTCCAGCTGCTTTGTCTTTTACCTTGCCAAGAAAGAGTACTTGAGTTTTTTTCAGACAATGCTAAAAATTCAGACCATGTATTTGACATAAAATTAGTTACCTGATGCTCCCGACTTTCTCAGAGATGAGATTATTCATATTAATTTCCAAGCAGTCATGCATCCAGCTGTCAAAAGGTCAAGGGAAGGTTCTCTACCTCAAATCACTGTCCTCAGCCAACTGCCTAACAGAGCAGGAAACATATATAGGGGATGTGAATGCAATCAAAAGTATGTCTTTCTGCAGCTGCTGAATGAGGTGGGCAGAGGACTGATAGTGCCTGCTCAGAAAAAGAAGTTCCAACATTCCATTAATTGCTTTTATGCTATTTTAAGTAATTTATATGCTATTTGTGCTAAAGTTGTGTATTTAACTGCTCCAGTTAATGAGTTTTAGTCTAGATCATACAATTAAATCTATATTCATTTTGTTCCTTGCAACCTAACAGTCAACAGAATTTGAAAATATGTCTCTTTAACAATATGTATTTAATAACATGGTCCACTAACCTTAATAAAGTTCAGCTTAAATGTTCCATGCCTCCTTTTGTGACTAATATTAAATTATTACAGCTCCAGCTGTAAGCAAAATGCTGAAACATTAACCACATATATACTATGTGCTATTTTAAAAAAGAATTATCATCTGCTGAACGTTCTAAAATAATGGGAGTTTTCACATGAATTTCTACTGAGAAAACACAATCTGGGAAGAATGAAGATGAGCTTGAAAGGGAAACGAGTTACCACATGAAACGAGATTGGACCAACAAGTCTCTGAGTTAAAAAAAAATAGTCAAACTCACCCATACATCCTAATATGTTGCATTCAGCAACAGTCTATATTTCTGGTATAACTAGGGTGTGTTTTTTTTTCTTAAAAATTCTTAGTGCTCCTTTTGACTGAGTAAACCATATACAGTTGCTTCTTTTATGTAGTTTAGGACATTATCATTTTACTGTTCATATGTTTGAAATTAAGCATATATATCACTACCTCCAGGATGACAGCTTGTGTGTTATAGCAAAGGTCAGTATCAGCACTGTTAACCTGAAGAATCAAAAATGTTCTTTGAATACTTAGTCTATAATACTATGCCTTCTTAAATTAAAATTAAACTGAGTTTGAAACAGACACAGCAAGTGAAAGACAATGGCAGTCCCTATTGCAATCTACATTTGCCTGAAATCACAATCTTAATGTTGATTTAGGCACCAGTCTAACAAAGTGTGTACTCTACTGAGCATGAAGTTGCTCTGGTAAACTGGGTACCATACCCAAAAAACTAGGCTGTTCTTAAACTAGACAGATTTTGTCTGAAAATCATGCTCTGTTATTATGAGGAGCTTTCTGTCCTTTGCAAAACAGGCAAAATATCATGGTAGATATTTATCTTTTCCCAAGGGAGGAAATAGTAGGATGAAAATCTAAGTGGTTGATCAGCACAGCCAGACAAACTCCTGTTCACAGTTTCTGTCCTGCACAATTCTCTCAATGCACCTTCCTTATCAATTGGTCTTTTTTTCTTTTGAAAGGGAACTAAATTTCTTCATTAAGCTTTGTGATTTCTGTCTTGACTGTCACCCTAGGAAATTAATAAGGTCAGGGACAACAAAGTGCACATAGGTGTCAGGAATGTGAAGACAAAATAGGAAATGTACTTGTTTAAGAAAGTGGATGGTGAGGCTTAACTTACCTTGGAGTTTTAGTCCCTATTTACTCTAAGGTAATTATTTCTGTTTCCATCAATTATTTATTGGAACTTGAAAGTTTTCAGACACTGCTCTGCCTCTGACATTTTGTCCTTTTCCCTCGTTCAACTGCACCTTGATGTCAATGGCCACTCAAGATTAGCGTCAGCTGAAGAGGGGACATACTAAGGTTAAGGCAATACACAGACTAAACTCCTGCTGTGATATTTTCAGGACTATCCTGAAATGTCCATTCAACTAGAATTCTGAGCAGTACAGTCAGGAAAAAGTGCAATTTTTGCTTCATTAAACATTAGGACAAGCTGAAGTCATGCAATTATTCTTCAGTAATTCCTCAGCAATTTCTTACTTACTAAGTCACACTAAAGCTAGCTGGATTATTTGACCTCCTAATCACTAATGTCATGTTGGTTAATTTAATAGGTGCTGACATTTGATTGAATTACAGCTTTGCAAGGACCTGGAAAATAACAATTATTGGTATGGAGGACCAAATCTAAAACTTAGGGAAATTAGAGATTTCTGGTTATCAAGGCAAATTATAAGTACGTAAAAACTACAACCTTATTTTATAGCATAGTTATCCCTTTGTTCATAAACTTTGTGACTGTAGTAACTGCTTTAAACTTCTTTAGTTGCCCTTAAATTCTAGTGCAATATACATATGAACTGCACCATCACTACTGAAGACTGAAAATAAAGGAGTTCAGTTTTAGTTTTCAGAAGTATCATTTTCTAAAGCATTGCTATTTACAAAAGTGCAGAGTAGACACTGAAGGTGGCCCTATTGTTAGAAATAATGAAGTACTCAGGTATGATAGTTTACTCAGGCGTAGTTTACTAGTTATAGATTTAAGAGAGAGATGGCTAGAGATTTTTGGCATGTGAGGGTGAGTTGATAACAAAAAAAAGGTGGTGACTATTACAATATACTCAAGAGAAACATTTCAGCTAGACCATATCTTGGCAACCCCATAGATCGAATGCAAAGTAATCTTAAGTTTTTAACATGGTAAATGAAGAGTAATTCAAATGTCATCTGGCCTATTCATAGTTAAGGAGATTATCAATATTTTGAAAGTTTGGAAAAGCTGCTCTTTTCTAATTATTAGAAAGAAATTGTGCATTATCACAGAATCACAAAATGGGTCATGTTGGAAGGGACTGCAGTGGGTCATCTGGTCCAACCTCCCTGCTGAAGCAAGGCCATCCTAGAGCACATGGCACAGGATTGTGTCCAGACAGTTCTGAAATATCTCCAGAGAGGGAGACTCCACTGTTGGAGTCTGAAAATTCGGATATTAGAAAAAGAAACTGCTGAGTTTAAACAGAAACCTCGAGTCACAGTAGTTGGGAAAAAAAAGTCTTCATTGACCTCACCTCTGTGGAACTTTCCTGTCTTCTCCAGCAGGATGTGAAGAGAGTCTTTGCATGATGTTATCACATGTCTTGTTGCTGCTCTCTGTACCCTGTGTCATCTGTAAATTTGAATGTCTTTCCTCTTTGGAAATCCCCAAAGATAAGTAGGTAATTACCCCATGAGGTAATTCCTAAGACCCCAAGAAATGTAATTTGGATTTTCCCCAAATGTCATCTCTGTGAAAACCCCAAAATGTGTATGTCAGGTTTCCCCGTTACGTCATCCCCTGAAACACCCTAATTGTAATAATAGTAATAGATGCAACCCCCTGTTAAATATACAGACCCTAAATCCTTTAAACATGAACTTGTGAGTCCCATAAAGGATTCCAGTTTCTTGCCTCCAAGCTGGGATTGTCTTAGCTTTATTGACCTGCACACTCCACACGCTCTCTGGGTGATCTATTCCAGTGCATGGTCACTACACAGCAAAGAAATTCTTCCTCGTATCCAGGTGGAACTTTCTGGGCATAAGTTTCTGTCTGTTGTCTCTTGTCCTATTACTCGGCACCACTGAGCAGAGCCTGGTCCATCCTCTTGACACTTGTCTCTTATTTTTTCACAGTGAAGCTGCTTGTATCCCACTAGTCATGAAACTAGGACTTGTAATGGTTTAACTGAGCCATGGTCCTTAGAGTAACTGTTAGTGGTTAGTAAATTAGTTAGTGGTCATTGCTGCCGCTACATTGTATTTGAGATCAGAAACTTCAGTTATTGACCAGAAATTTTTTCCACCATAGCTCTCCTATATTGAAAAGACTTGTGCTTTTTCTGTGCTCACCCACGTGAAGTGATCTTCCTGAAATCTCCAGTCCTACTGATCATGCATTAGATTAAGCAGATAGTACTGCATTGTTTTGCTATCACAACAGGTTAAGGACCCCACAAACTGTATTGCATTGCATGGTGGGCTTCAGACACAAGACTGAAGAATTATGTAATGTTATATTGCCAAAAAACTCTGGAAAACAAACAGTTTTATCAAGGCAACCTGACTCCTGTGAGGTTTATATCTAGCTCATTTCTTACACTGTGTTGCAAGCAGCAACAGACGATTTATAGGCCCAGTCAAAAAGTTCTCTGTCACAGCAGCCCCATCACACACATAGCCAGAGATTTGATTTCTGCTGAGATGTTCAGATAAGAAAGGTAGCTGACACAGCTGTGAGTTCTTTCTCTTTTTTTTCTCTTTTTTTTTTTTTTTTTGTTATCCAGATGACTTATTTCCAGGTGTGATGTCTTGATTTTACCCATGTGAATGGAAAATGGATGAGGTCTCTGTCTGTCCAGACACTTAAAATTAAACTAAACTAAGCACCTGAAATTGTGGAACAATTGTTTATTAGCAGGAAAATTGAATAGAAGATGCAGATTTATTTTACCTTGCCTTCTTTGATTCTCATGCTATGTACTGCAGTCATTTTGCTGCAATAGTACACATTGTTATAAAGCTGTTGGGCATTTTGACCAGTCAAATTAGCTCTTAATACATATACAACAAATGAAGAAGTGGTAGGAGCTTTCCTGAGCATAAACTGCATATCTATTTCATTTTATTTTAAGTTTGTAATGCCAGAATCATCAGCATGGTGAGTTGTAGCTAGGAAGTTTTGGTCTTTATTGCTTGATTAAAATTGAATTTTGTTTAGCAGCTGTGTTCTTTAGTACCTTTGCTGCTTTAAAATTGACCAGTCATGCTTCATTGTTTTAAAGCACAGTGTATGCTTTCTTGTTTTACAGTATGAAGAAACACACATATAGATTACTTTTTCTATTAAATTTCTTCACTTAATGGGATTGGATTTTATTGTCTCTGGTTTGCTCATGTTGACCTTTTCTACATTTAAGATTAACTGATTTTAGAACTGAAATTTTTAAGAGCTCAAGCCTTCTTGTGCTGGATAATTAAATTTCAAATTAGTCACAGGATCTACAGTAGCAGAGCTGGAACTGACTGATGTAAGACCAGCAGCAACGAGTTGACTTCTGGATCCATCTATTACTCTGTCTTCCCTCTAGCAGGAATATATACTTGATTTTGGAGCAAAGAGGAATCTGACCATTGCTCTGGCATCGACCTTTGGTGAGGCATTGCTGAGCTACTGGTTGCGCTTCTCCCCTCTTCATTTATATCCTTACTGTGAGCTCATAGGATTTTTGTTATCATCCAGAATATGTCTCCCATTCATCTTAAACAATTAAAACTAATTTCCTTAATAGCTGGGTTACTGCAAGTGTGTTTATAATTAATGTATGGCAAAGCCATTTCTTCCTTTTCTTGATACATTTTCTATTACTATTTTTAGGGGAAGAAGGGAGTTGGATTCTATGGGAAGTCACGACCTTTTCCTGCAAGAACTTCCATTTGAATTTTGAGATGATACAATAGTGCCAAAACCTAAAAGCAGAACAGAAAGAGAGGTAGAATTGAGGGTGAGAGGGATAGTGATTTGTTATATCCATTTCAGCCTACTTGCAAGACATCCTAGGATACTGAAAAGCAATTTGGAATGAGCCAAAAGACGAGGTCATTACTGCATCATGTAGCACTTTAAACTAGAAGGTTAGGAATTTCCAAAAACCCTGGCTGCTGCTGGATGGGTTAAAACACACAGAAAAATTGTCATTGTGTTAAAATACTGAAACAAAATGATTTATTGAATCTCATTTGTAAAAATAGCATTAAAGCTTCTACTTACCAGATAACTGTTCCCCACAAGAATCATAAAAAGCACTGGATATCTTTTATCCTCATAAGATTTAGAGCACAATATAAAGTACTCTCTTAAAAATGTTAAGTGGTTTGTTTAACTAGAAAAACTATTGTGGGAATTATGTAATTCAGACTCACAGGGAGTGTTCCTTTGATAAGAGCACTGGATAGCAGAGCTCATGTTGTTTGATTATATGCATTAGATGCATTTTGAGGAATGTATATTGTATCTCTCCAACTTCTTAATGTTTCTGAGTATTCACTAGTTGTCAACTCTTCTGAGGTGTTTTTTGTAGCTTTGCAGGATACCTAAAACCTATGTGATAATATAAAAAGCATGTATTTGGTAAATGCCTGCTCCTTGTCCTTGGGACTGCTAAATGTTTTTAACCTGTTTTTGCCAAACTATATTTGATCAAATAGAAGAGAATAAAAGTAGGGAAAAAGGAACCAAAGAAACCTCATTCTCTATTGAGCTGAAGATTGTGTAGCAAATATTGTCTTGCTAGACAGGACAATCTGTGTTATTCCTTTACACAGGACTTATTCGTGAAATTCACATAAATATGCAAAAAAATACTGAAACCTAAAATCAGAGTGAGTGTTCCATGAAACAGGTATGCAACTTGAATAAGCTATACTGAGCAATTATCCCTCTAGTAAATAATTTTCTTTTGGTTAGACACTAAGAGCAAAGCAGATGCTTCAACTTCTATTGTTCAGCAATATAAATGAAATTACTTGAACTTAATGAACAAATGCAAGTTGGTGGAATAAGAAATACCCATTCGCATTGCTAATTTGGTAAATTTAAAAGAATCAGCATCTAGTAGCAGAACAATTTAACAGTGAGAAGTCTTTCTGATTCCCTGAGTCTGAGACACACATGAACTCTATAAATATATGAAGGATTCATGCATTGCAGAACCATAAGATAATGGAATATAAGTTGCTTTCAATAGTAGTTTGCCACTAAAACTAATTCTCCAAAATAAATAATATTTCTGATGTATAGCATTACAGGTGACACATGGAAAATAAACCCACATTAGAATAGCACCAGTACATTGTAAATTAAATGAATTATTACTTAGGTAATGCAGGAATCACGGTAGAGGTTGTCTTCATTTTTGTCCGGTCTGCTTATGCATTCTAATTGCATTTTAAATTTGTTGTTTTCCCCCTTGTCTGTGGCACAGGGTTTATGCAGAATGCACAGTGCTGCCCTAATGAGCACTCATACATACCTTTTGGCTCAACATCCTCTACATCCACAGAGGCTAGACTGATTTTCCTCATGGATTTTTCTTTGTGGCTTATCATATTCACAGATGAATGGTTCATAAACAGTAATGTCAGTGTTCTGACTACACTATGATAAAAAGCTTTTATTTATCTTTTCTGAACAGATGGGAATCATAGGCAGAGAGGTTATTGTCTAAAGAACTATTGCTTTTACATTGTTTAACTTGAGCATTAGGGATTTATTTGTCTGTCTCTAATATTGCATAGCATTCACATATTTCCACATGGTTCACATTGATTTAACGTGCAGCCATCAGTTTACAGAAGCTCTGCAACTTAAGCCACAGATATCTTAAGTCAGACTCTCAGCCAATAAGGAACACGTAATTATAGTGATCTTCACCAGCAGTGCTCAGTGCACATTTACTGCTTCCTGATGTGAATGAAGGGGGTGACCTTGTTTCATTTCATGCTTCATCCTTAGACTTGATCCCTTTTGTATGATCAGGTTATTTTCCTGACTGGGACTCATCAGGAAAAGTCCCACGGATATAAGGTTTTTAAGTACAAGAGAGACTGAATTATGTTTATGAACGTAGTCATGATTCTAGCTCTTCACACGTGATTAATTTAATTTTGCCTGTTTAAGAATATTCTTTAAATGCAATGTTTATGATTGTATGCATGCATTTGTGAAATTTCCTCAGTTTTGGTTTCTGATTTTTTTTTTTTATTTTTTTAAATAAACTGAATTATGGTGACATCCATGTGAATCATCAGCACTGTTGAAGCTTCTGATCTGCAACATAAATTTCTGTCACATGAGATAATATAAATTCATAGCCTGTAATTCTCTCCTGTCCTTCATGAAAGAATGAAACTGTTGGAAAATAAAATAAAAAAAGGTAAGATTCTAAATTCTGTACCTGCTTGGGAGTGAGTGTGTACTTACTTTTCAGGAAGGAAATAACAGAATATTTTCCTTGGTCTCATTTTCTAAAATGACTGAAATTCTTCACAAAATATAACAAAACCAAGCACAATATCTAGAGCCACACTACTATTGACAAAAAGTTGGAGGTATCCTTGACATGTACCAGCAATAGTGTGGCCAGCAGGACCAGGACAATGTTTTTCCCCCTGCAGTGGGCACTGCTGAGGCCACACCTCCAGTTCTGTGTCCAGTTCTGGGCCCCTCACTGCAGGAAGGGCACTGAGGGGCTGGAGCGTGTCCAGAGAAGGGAACAGAGCTGGGGAAGAGTCTGAAGCACAAGTCTGATGAGGAGCAGCTGAGGGAGCTGGGAGGGCTCAGCCTGGACAAAAGAAGGCTCAGGGGGCCCTTATCACTCTCTACAAGTACCTGACAGGAAGGTGTAGCCAGGTCGGGGTGAGGCTCTTCTCCCACGCAGCAAGCGATAATACAAGAGGAAACTGCCTCAAATTGTGCCAGGGCATGTTTAGATTGGATATCAGGAAAAAATTCTCCCCCAAAAAGGGTTTTCAAGCATTGGAACAGGCTGCTGCTCATGGAAGTGATGTGGAATTTCCATGCCCGAAAATGTTGAAACAACGTGTGCATGTGGCCTTGAGGACATGGTTTAGTGGTGAACGTGACAATGCTGGGTTAACAGTTGGACTTGATTATCTTGGAGGTCTTTTCTGACCTGAAAAATTCTATGTTTCTGTGATTATGATACATATAGCTTATAGAAAGTCTTACCTTGACACTTTAATGAAGTTGTGAGTGATGGGCAGATGGATCTAGTAGTGAAAAATATTGGTCTTCTTTAATAAGAGAGAGGTTTTCACTTCCTTTGGATGACCATAGTAATTTTTAATTAGATAAAGTGGACTATCAAGCTAATATACTTCTATGTGTATCTACTATAAAAATAGAAAACAGCCCAGTCAGTTCATTCTTTCTATCACAAGACTATCTCAGCTCTCCTCTGTGATAAGTACAGATAGTTGTTGACCATGAGGTCTGAATTCTCCTGGAGCGTCTGTATGGGAAATAACAGTAATGCAGCATTCAGAAATTGTCCCAAGGTTTTTAATAACATACAAAACTCTAATGTGAGATTTATACTAGGAAAACTGTCAAATATTGACACCATGTTGTTTACTTTTGCCCAATAATTTTGTTTTTATTGTCAACGTGTCTTAAAAATGGATGATTCTTCCCATCTTCCTTCAAAAAAGTTTGTATGAAAAATGGCTAAGCTTGAGAATGTATGTTAGCAGCAGATAGCTTTTATGTGAATACACACAACAATCTGTTAAATGAGGTGTCAGTCTAGGTAGCTGCATTTCAGAAAAATATGTGAATTCACTAATAAAGTTTCCAAATGAAAAAGTTTTCAAAGCCAGTATGATAATAAAAAAGTTATGTTGTGTTTTCATAGTAACAATAGGACCCAGAATATTCTATTCTTCATTCAATCATTTCTCTTTCTCACATTTCAAAAAGATAATATATTGCTGATGAGAGGTAATAATTTGATCCCTTAAAAGCATATTTATTGACTATAGCAGGTCAATTGTGGCATACAAAATTTTTCCATATAGCAATAATAAAGCACCTCAATCTGCCTTTCGACAGGGGAGTATACCTGTAAAAGCTTGTAAGGTTAGAAGATTGCTTTGCTAGAAATTGCTACATTCAAGTAACCAAATAAAAAACTACAAAAATATAATAATAATAAAATGATAATAAAAAAGTTTATCCACTCTGTCTTTATCAGTTGGAACAAAGGAGTTTTCTGTTGAAGTGATTAGATTTGAGGTTGTGTGACACTGCTGTCATTTCTGTGAGATCCTTTTACACTTCCCTGTGACTGATTTATTCAGAAAGTAAAATTTGGATAAGTGTAGGCTTTCTGTTAATATACTAAATTATTTTCTATCTAAGCTCTCAGATGATTTTGCAATGCTTTCTTGGTAACAGATCATATTTTAAACTTTTCCATTAGAGATGTCTATTGAAATTTACTTAAAATGTGTAAAGATATCTAGCAGCACAACTTTTTCTATTTTTCTCCTCTCCTCTGAAAAGTTTAATGACTGAAGCATGAGCTCTTGAGGAAAGCAAACAACTGGAAAAAAAAAAAAGGATGAGAAGAGATTTAACTAAGTTTTTGTTCAATCAGATTTTTATTGCAAACAATACTCTTCCTGAAATTCACAGGAGAGTGTTATGAAGAGAGGAAAAGAAAAGGGTGTGGTGCTTAGCACAGTTTCTCTAAACCAATCTCTAACAGATTAAAAGAAATAGAAGACACCACTAAGACCTCAAGAAAATATTTCACAGCCACATCATTTATTGAATATCATATTTAGTGACCCCTTGAGAAATCCATTGAGCACTTTGGGTGATGGTGAGCAAGCTCCCTGTCCCTCTCCATGAAAGGCAAATTGGACTCCCAGGTGTCTCAGTTCCCAAATATTTTTTGTCTGGAAGTGAGCTGAAATTGCAGATGAAACAGTTGTTTGATCTTTGTCATCCACTTACAGATATCTGGGAAATCAAAACAGTCAACTCCAACTGATCGTGGATGTACAAACAGTCAAATCCCCAGGAAGTTTTTCCCTGAGCGAACAGGATATATCTACAAATTCTTGCTGTTTGCTTGAAAGGGGCAGTAGCACAGAAAAATCATAAGTACAAGTTTGTAGCAAAGATAACTGTGACCTGAAGAGAGATGAACATCCCCTTGAAAACAAGAAGGCGGCATGAGAGCTTTTGCCATTTTAGTTTCTGCTTTTAGGTTCATTAATATGAAACCATAGTGACTCAAACTGGAGTTAATTCAAATGTACTGTTCTGTCCAATTATTATGAACACAGAAATCACAGATCATAGGTGTGATAAATAACTCAAGATGTCATGATGATCATTTCCCACTCAAAATTAGGATCTGTTATATCAAATCAAGGGTACCTTTTTGGTTGATTTGTTTTGTTTTTAAAGCTAAAAGGGTTGAAATTGAATATTTTTTCTTGGCATTCATTTCCAGTTGTTCTGTGCCTTGTTAAATCTAATCTCAATCTCCTTCCCTTTCAGCTGCTTATTCTCTGTTCTTCCCACAAATGGCAAGAAAAAGGCTTTATTATCTTCTTCTTTATAACTAGAAAATAGACATCTGCAGACCAATATCTCCTGCCTCAGTGTTTTTGATATACCTTCATCAATCAGATTTTCCAGACCTCTGCTATTTTTCAGGGCTCATCTTTGGGCTCTCTACAGTCGATCCATATCTTCCTGAAATGCAACATCCAAACTCAGAATTCTTTGAGAAGTAGCAGTTAAAAAGAAATTTCCCAAACTGGGTGAAGCTCAGGAGGAGGCAATGGAGCTGCAAGGACCCTGTAGCTCATGTGACAGTGGCTGACAAGACTTGGATATGTCCAGGAGCAACACAGCCGAGCTCCCCACATACATATCAAAGAAGCCCTTGGGGAGCACAAGTGACCAGGGGTACCACAAACACGGTGGGTAAACAGAACCTGCAGGCACTGTGACAATCTTTGAGGGATGGTGTGTTAATGAGGTCCTTTGGAAGTAGGGGATGGAGAACCATGTGGCAGCAAAGACACAAGAGTTATTGGTGGCTTAGAAACCACGGAGACACCTGAGAATGGTCATACAGGAATCAGGACTTTTCCAAAAAAGAAGGTGGAGGATCAATAGCTCAGCTGAAGTGCATCTACACCAACACACATAGCATGGACATGATACAGGAGGAGCTGGAAACCACTGTGCAGCAGGAAAGCTGTGACCCAGTTGGCATCATGGAAATGAGGTGGGATGGCTCACACAACTGCAGTGCTTCAATGGATGGTTATAAACTCTTCAGAAGGCATAAAGGTCTTTTCCAAACTAAATAAATCTGTGATTCTATGGCTCTATGATTCTATCTATCCTTTTATGTTCTAAGTATTTTGAATTGCATTCCTCATTTTCTGGGCTGGAGCTCCAAGTGGAATCATAGAATTATAGAATATGAAAGGGACACATCAGGATCATCGGGTCCAACAATTTGAATTGTTTTCCTAGGCTCCTCTGTGCATGCAGTATTCCATCTTGGAGTACTTCATAAATTTAGTAAACTTATTCTCTATTTTTCAGTCAAAAATACAAATGGATAGGTCATTGGGAAACCCGATTCTTCTGCTTAACCCCATATTTTCTAATATGTTTAAAATGAGAATAAACATATATCTAAATAGTTCCAACAAGCAAATCACAATTAACTGATCAAAGTAATATTTGATAGAAAATTTACTCTTTTCCTATTATGTAACTGCTTAAACAAATTGGGTCAAATTGGTCAAATTTCTCCCTTACCATTAGCTCATCACATGTCCCTGCCCATGGCAGGGGGATTTGAACTAGACAATCTTTAAGGTCTCTTCCAACCCAGACCATTCTATGATTCTATAAATAAACTTACTGCATGGGAATCACAAACCCCAAAAAGTTACCTGATGCCAAATGTATTTTCATAACTCATACATATTTTTTAATGTTTATAATAACACTTTACCTTCATGTATTGCTTTCATCATTGATTCAGCCACCACATAAAACAATATAATCACATCTCTGCAGGTGAGAAAGCTGAAACACACATGAGATTTACCTCAGCTCATAGGTGAAACAAGGATATAAACCCTGTTTCCTGAAACGAAGTCTCAACCAGCATCAGTGCATAATGAATACAGTAAGAATTTCTGCGTATGCTTTTCCCCAGTAATGTAATTTCTACTGACAAAAAAGATTTGAAGATTCATTAACTTACCATTGAAAGTTTTCCCATTTTTTTTCACTAACATTAAAAAAAAGAAAAAGCAACACAAAACACTTCTGCAAAGACTGCTCTTATTTTTTTTTTCCTTTTCCTTTTTTTTTCAGATCAAATACTGATAGCAAGCAGTTTTAAGACTCCTGGGGACCTTCAAATATCCTCATTAGTTTTTGGTACTTCACTGATTTGTGTAATATACACAAATAAAATACACACACTCAAACTATACTGTTTGGTCATTAAAGCAAGCCACACATGATAAGACTGTTATATCCATCTTCTCTTCTTGCTTTAGCTGAAGATATAGATTTATGCTCTACTAATGCTTCTGCTCACTTTTTTACATTCAGTATGACTATTCTGGTGAGCCATGCAACTCTAGCTGTGAATTCAACATTGCCTTTCCTTATTGTTTCACGCTTTGAAAAGTTTGCATGATAAATATGTCATCTAGACTATTTAAACTGAAAAATAAAGTGAAGGAAATACTCAGTAGCATGGTATGTAGCACTGGCTGGACCAAATATGATTTCTTTGTCTGGCATATAGTGCCACTGGCTGAAACAAAGGTGTTTTCCTATTATCCTAAATGGAAGGCAAATCAGAACGGAAAGAGCATTTTTTTCTCCCTCTCAAGAGAGTTCAAACACAGCCTGCTTCTTACATCCTTGTACAGTTGAGTTGTTTCCCTGGAGGCCTGCCTTTATTGAAGCATGATGCTAACACAGTACTTTTGTCCTTTGGGCCTATGCATGAAAACAAAAATTTACTCTTCAACCATGTCCTTGTGAACAGCACATTGACATTTTTGTCTTTGGTTTTGCTTGTATCACCCACATGCGGTGGGTGCCATCTCAGCCTTTTTGGTGTTGAAAACTAGACTGGAGAATGTTTATTTCACATGTATTCTGCAGTTGTAACTGTGAAGTGAGGAGAGGAAAGAGTATAGCTTCTGTTAAAAATCAAACTAACAAACTGAAACAACAACCAAATGGATGACCTCAGTTTTTTAATTAACAGATTTCTTCTGACTTACTTGTGCTGAAGACTTTCTAGGTCCTGAAATGTCATAGAGACATCAATGGGTTGGCTAAAGGAGAAAGGAAATATATGATATGACCCATAAAATACAAGTTGGGCATGTTTAATAGAATTAATAAATTGACCTTTCTGTTGAAATTGTATGGATGACATATAAACTATGTATCCTGCTGTACTTTTCAGATTCAATATGAATTTGATTAATAGGTTTGGATTGGAATGGAGGAAATTCTTATGTCACCTAAATTAAAAAACATTCAGAAACAAATTTCTGATTCTTACATAAATATTAATGAGATATAGTTTATTTTTTCTTCTGCCAACTCAGGAACAGAAGAGGGAGAGCAACCTGCTCGTAGAGTTGAGCATCCTTTGGAAGCCCTGGATAAGGAGATCTGCCCCCGGAACTGCAAAACTCTTAAGGCTTTAAAATTTAGTGCTATGTTACATATAATCCAGTAGTATTAAAATAGCAATTTTAATGCTGGAAGTTACACCTCAGGAGCTTATTGTGTAGGCCTCTTAAGCTCTACCCGCACTCCAAGGCATTTCATTTAGGGCAGTTTTTTCTCAATGACTTTATTTTTAGAAGTAGAAAGGGAAGAGAAATATCCTGAGTGGAAAGATGTATGGGGACCTGTCTTGGGTTCTGGAAGACACTCTGAAAACTTAATTAATTTATTTTAAAATAATGCCCTTATTCCACTGTGGTTTTCACTCTCTCTCTTACATGCTTCTCATACAAAGCAAATGAATACAGAGAAGGATTAATTTTCTTTATTTAGTTACAGTAGTAAGAGATTGTGGACACCACCTATAACTCCCTTTGAAGGCAGTTAAGAAAGCAGGTGCTTATTGTTTCTCAAATCTTGTTGCTTTGATAGAATACAAAGTAAGCTCAAACTGTCTGACTGATAATAATACAGGAAAAAAAATAGGACACATTTCTGTTTTCTGTCCTTTGTACATCCTTTGTTGTTGACAATACTTCTAAGTGTCCTGTGCATGGAGGGAGAATTTGGTTTCATTTTATATATGAAAAGACTTTAAAGTAAGTAACTATTCTTTGCCTTTAGGATGCCCTATGCCAACTGCATATTAGTTTTCTTTGGCATGTTTCTCCTTGCATGTTTTTGTTGGCCCCTGGAGCTGGAAGGTTTGGATTGCTAGCCAGACCTCTGGGCAAAGCTCACTGCTTTCCAAACAGGAATCTGTCTCATCAGACACCAACTTTTCCCCACTTCCTGCTTTCACGTGGTGAATAGGTACCAAGCATTTGTGACTCTTTTTATGTTCCTCTGAAACATCCTCAGTGCCAAGGTCCTTTATGTGCTGTTGCTGGAAGAAGGCAGAGCTGAGCTGCAGTGTTTTGCAGCGCTGCCCCTCTGGAGTCTCATAAGCCTGGGCCAACCCCAGTGTAGGTCTGCCTGTTACCTAAGCTGTTTTCTGCCATCACAGAATATAAAGCATATCTGGTTTAAATGGCTATAAAGGAGTTGAGATTTTGTAAAGAAATTGGGCAGATGTGGTATATTATGTTTAGTGAAATGTTTTCATTAAACCCATATGACTTCTCGCTTGATGATTTTTACCCTCTGTATTGGTTTGGGGCTTATGTGTTTATTTTATTCTGTAAATTGTAATCCTCAAGTTTACACACGCATGTCCCTAAAACCTTTTAAGAATCCTTCCACCCTTAAAGTGAAGAAAGAAAACATTTTCATTCAAATGCCAACATCATTTCATTTGCTGGTGACAAATCTTTATTAGGAGGCTGAAATATCTTGTGAATAAAGTACTGACCTGAAACTCTGAAAAACATATTCCATTAACCAGTTCAGTCACAGATTTACTCTGTGACCCAGGGCTTCACATTTACTCTTTGGTGTCTCTAAAAAATGAAAGAGTGCTTCCTTTCCCCAAACTGGTGTTAAGAGGATATATAGCTATTTATGTGGATTGAGAAAGCATGACAAAAGGAAAAGGAGGGGAAGAAGAGAAAGGAAGAAAGGAGATCTATTAATGGCTCCATGGGATACTATTATGTTTCCTCATATAAAGAAGTAACTTTTAAACAAATCTGTTTCTTGTTCATTGCATGTACAGTTGTATCCTTTCTATATAATAAAGTACAAAGACTTAATGAGACTTCTCCTTTCTTCCTAATAATTGTAGAAATGTTTCCAGAATGATCACTACAATTTTTTACTGCTTAAATATTGAATTCCCACATCCACTCAAGTAATTAAAAAGTTCTTGCAAGTGAGACCAACAGTTCTTTAGAAAGTATCAGCTATACACATCAATATACATATCAATAGGCTTGATTAGGCTGTATTTTCCCATAAACAAGGTATTCATGTCTTGATTTATTACACTTATGCTGTAAAACATTTGAGTTTGACTGTCAGAGTGGTTATTCTTCTGTTACCTTCAATTGTATGTATATGGCAGAGGAGGAGCTTCAAACTGGAATGATTAATTTCCAAGCACTGTGCATGCTTCTAGCCTGAAAATTTCACATGTGTAGTCTCTGGGATATGATGTGCCTTGCTGTGTAACACATGCTTGAGCATTCATAGGATTTCTTCCTGGTACCTGCAGCTGGTGAAAAGGCTGAACAAAAGGTCAAGATTTAGTTGTGCAAGTGTCCTCTAAATCTTGTAAATCTTATTCCAGTGAGAAATGTTGGTGAATAAAATAAATCTAGTCATAAATATTCTAAAACATTTTAGCCATCTGGACAGAATGCATTTTTCAGACATTCCCCTAAGTACCTACAGTTGGATCAGATCGGTTTATCTTTGTGTAAATTCTGTACAGTCCTTCATGGAATGAGAATGAGTATTCCTGCAAGGGCTGTAATATCCCGTTCTCTCTCTGTGCTTCTCCAACTGCAGAAATCACAAGCCTACATGTTCTGTCAAAGTTCCAACCCAATGCTGAGTTATGTGCTATTCCCAGTGTATTCCTCCAAGCATTTCTGGTGCAGACAATGAAGACAAGGATATCTGGGGCACTTAGGGAAGTCCAAGAACATGAATACATAAAGGAATCTTCTCCTGTGTAATGGTTACATACTTCTAAAATGTTAAAAGTTATCACCTTTGCAGTGGGAATGCTTCTGGAAAGTATTTTCTTTCACAAAGGAAATAGAATAAAAGTTATACTATTGTCTGCCTTATTAATTGGAGTTTCCACAAATCATAAGAGAGCAGCATATAAGGACATGGACAGAAACATGGGAAATCCAGAACTCTTGTTTTGAACTGTTACTTTTCTTTTTATTATGGTGTTTACAATTCAATGGGATGGGATAAATGGGTATTAAAACTGTGGGTGAACATATAGATTTCTACTTACAGCCAAGAGACATTAAGAAAAAAAAAGCAATTTTGTCCTACTGCTGTTTACCTCTTGCACACTCAAGTGGATAGTTGCTGCTAGAATCAATATCAGTTACTCATGTTAAACATTTTTGCTGCTACAGTGAGCATCTTAGAAGGGATTTTAGCAGTAAAACTGAGGGTCTCCTATGGACAGGGTAATTTGCAGCAGACCAGAAGGTTGTGTTTGGGGTATGTTATTTGAATCACTATGATTTTGGGCACTGGAACTTTTCACAGTGGTGGTAGTGATGGTTGGAAAGTGAATCTTGTCTTTGGCTTGAAAGATTTTAGAGGCTGATGGGTATCCCTGTTATGTTGCAACTGACCATTTACATGTCTGTTTAGCCCTTTTAAATCACAAGATTTTTAACTGAAAACCTTATAAAAAATATAAATTTGTACTGTGTGCATTTTCTTCATGGATTAAAGGAAGAGGGTACAGCCACCTGCTCATTTATACCTGAGAATCACCATCAAGTGATGCACTGGAATTATGGTCACTGACGCTGTCCCAGTTCAGGGACAGAGAGTGATAGGATCTAGGAAGCAGCTCAGAAAGGTACTCTATAAATTTAACATGTTCATCCTACTACTGACATGCCAAACTCTTGCTGGTTTGCAAGCTTTTAGGAATTGACCCTTACCTGTCTGTTTTTTCTGGAATAACTGTATGACATATGTAAGTTCCTTGATGGTAGTTTTACTGAATTACCCTCTGCATCTCTTTATAAATAATCTTGGATTTTAAGACTAATTTTTTCTTCTTAAATTAAACACTTTGAGGTTTTGGATCTGAGTCCTAGCTCACAATTACCCCTTCTGTGAAATTAGCAGCACTCCCCTTTGCATTTGACAAGTGACAACAGGCAGACTCAAATTCTAGAGCCAATTCTGGTCAATATATTTGTCAATGATCTCAATGCAGGAGGTGAATGCACCATTAGCAAATTTGTGATGATACTGTTGCCTTAAGAGATCACAGAAAAAAGACTCCAGGCCAGTTTAGTGTATAAGACAAGATAAAGAGAGTAGGTCCTTTAACCTCAGGCCTGAGGCCCAGGGAATACACGTGATGTGTATGCCTCTAGACAGTGGTTTTATGATTTTATAATAATGCTCATCCAACCCCAGATTTGTCCACCCCCTGGTTCTGTCCCCTGACATGCCCCTTCAGGAGTTGAGTTTCGGGTCTTTGGGACCCCTTCTTTCTCATCTTCATCTTCTTCAAAGTACTCACAGTTCTTGGAGTTTCTCCAAAATTCTGAGTTTTGAAGGATGCTTTGACTACGATGCATCTTATTGTTCAAGCCAGGGTGCAAATGATCTTAAACAGAAAGAAGGCCTACCTTGAGGGAAGTCTAAACAAGCTAAGGAATTTAGAGGGATTGATATGGAATGTGGTAACGACTATGTTAAGGGTAAGGGCTATGATACAGCTACATTAAAATCTACATTCACTACCTAACTCCTTCTAAAATCTACAAAAGTTCAAAAAAACAAAAAACTCTGAGACATCAATACCAAGGTGGGAGTGCTGTTGCCACTCCTAAGGCACATGAGGCCTTGCAGAGAGGTCTAGATGGATTGAAGCAGTAGGCAATCATTAATGGGATGAAATTACAAGTCCAAATGCTGAATTCTGCACCTAGCTCAGGGTAACATCAGGCACAAGCACAAACTGGGAGAGGAGGTGGCTGGAAGGCAGCCCTTCAGAAAGGGATCTGAAGATGCCGCTCAGCACTAAGGATGCATCAAGCACAGCATCACCAGCTGGTCAACAGGGGTGATCATCACTCTCTGTTCAGCCTTGGTGTGGCCTCACCTTGAGTACATGTGCAGTTCTGGGCCCTGCAACTTAAGAGGGATGTGAAGTTCCTGGAATGCATCCAGAGAAGGACAACAAAGCTGGTGAAAGGGCTGGTAGGAATGTCCTGTGAGTAGGGACTGAGGTCTCTGGGTTGTCTAGTTTGGAGAAAAGGAGGCTTGGGGGAGAACTCATTGCTCTTTACAACTTCCCAAGGAGGGAAGTGGAGAGGAAGGTACTGAACTCTTCTCCCTGGGAGCCAGTGATGGGACGTGTGGTAATGGTTCAAAGATACTCTGGGGGAGGTTCAGACAGGACATTAGAAAGCATTTCCTAACTGAGAGCAGTCTTCCTGGAGAGGGTGTTGATGCCTCAAGCATGTCAGTGTTTAATAGAGGCATTTATACAATGCCCTTAATAGCAGCTTTTAACTTCAGGTCAGCCTTGAGGTGGTTGGGCAGTTGGGCTACTGTAGGTCCCTTGCAACTGAAATTATCCTATTCTATTTGCTTTCTGGCCATAGGATGCTTAGTTAAGTGACCATCACAGCAGCCAGTTCTGACAGACTGCCTTTGCTAGGAAGAAAACAGACTTCAGCTACATGGGTGTGAGCTGTGCCAGGCCTTATGGCTCCAGATGCAGACAAATATCCCTCAACCATTCTACCGAATAGTGTAGGTATAGCCATGAAGTTGAAATAATCAGGAGAAAAATCACAGCTCTGCAAATTCATATCATGCAAGATAGCAGTTAATAAATTGAAAGCAGACAAAATTAAATTATAAGGACCCAGAGAGAAAATAATAGATCTGAAGAGCACATAAAGGTCTCTGACTAGAAAGAATAGTAAACATGAAGTATAGATCGAAATAATATTAAATTGACCTGCTGTGTAAACAGTGTAAAAATGAATTGCAGCAGCTGTTGGTCCCACGTGCTCACTACACAACCAAACTTCAAATGAGTATTGGTTTACTGTCTAAGTATTAATCAACTAACTAAGGATAGCAGATAAGTTCTAATAATAAAGAAGGTAAGAAAACAAAGGTTTTATGTCCTGAACATATAATGTACCCTTTACCCTCCTAACGACCTCCTAAAAATAAGGTGAAAAGTTAAAAAATGGTAAAAAATTGCAGAGACAGAATTTTTAGGAGCTAATAAATTATTTCACATAGATAATCCAAAATATTTTTTATGTCAGCAATATCTTTCTTTAAGACTTTTTACTAAATATACCTTCCAAATGAAAAGTTGCTGTCAGAAGTATTTGCTTTGTATGTCAATTTTCAGTTGAAGATTTTCTTCCAATTGATTTGAAGTCAAGAAATTAAAACATCTCTCATAAATTCCTATAAAAATGTGCATTTTTGTAACATGTCACTTTTTAAGGAGAAATTGTTTGGCCTAAAACTTCCTGGCCAACTCAGGTAAAGGTCCCTGACTCAGTGGTGCTGAACACTCCATTTTAGCCAGTCAAGACCAGATTAAGTTTCTTAATCAAGAGGCTTGATCACAGTACTGCAGTGTTTAGCATTGGCTAGACTTACACTTTTTTGAAGATCACCCTTTTCTCATGATATCTGAGTAATATTTGCTTTTAATCTTGGTCAGACTCAGAGATAATTTACTACAATATTTCAGACACTTTGAAGTTTTCAAGGATTGATTCCTTTTTTCTTTTTTATTAGTCAGCTTCTTTCTTCTTTAGATAATATGAATCTTCTATGCACTGATTTACGGTTAGCATATTCAATCCTATAAAAGGATCTACCTCACAGAGTTAAGGGCTCATTTTGGTGTTCCATACTATAACTTGATACAAGTATTTTCCCAAGGAGCTCTGACAGGATGGACAAGATGTAGAGGGGGCAGCGAAGTTCTGAGCTGGAACAGGAGGGTTGTTTTTTTTTCCCCAAGAGTCATAAAGAGGTTTAAATATAAATCTAGCATAAAGGAAACAACATGGAAAATGAGTCTCCTAGACAGTGACAGGACCTAGAGAATCAACTTTTGAAAACAGTTGCGGTGAACCACTGCTGTGAATAACAACATATAATCTTTTGATGATACAACTCTTGTCAATTTAAATCCTTAAGCTTTCAGAATCTCTCTCAATAGAGTCTGGCCTTATTCCTTGTGCACGTCTACGTTAAGAACTTCAAATGGAAAGGAGTGGTTCTACTGAGCAAGGAAAGATCATAGCCAATAAATTATCTGGAGATCTCCTGGGTCTTATAAAGGTAGAAGCATTATGTGCTGCCAATACAACTTCCTTGCCTCTTCTGGCTGCCTTTAAGATCTATTGGCATCTTAGGAGACCTGGGCATACCCTTCACCCAAGGGCTCAGCTCTCTTTAGTAATTTGTATCAGGAGACAAAGTAACAATTTATGGAATACATTTCCAGTGAGGTACATGCAAGCACATGGACTTATTCTTTTCATTAATAGTTAGAGAAGATGTATGTCTTGTTTCCCACACACCCAACTGAGTATTTTTTCGATATATCAATAGGACAAATAATTATCGTATAATGGTTCAGCAGCTAAGAAGTGATTGCAAGGACCTTAATGTAGCTACAGATTATTAAAAAAATAATAATTATTTTGTGACTACACATTTATTCCTAAGGTGAGAAAAATAATCAACTCCAGGTTCAGTGATGGTACAGTGCTTAATAGTAGCTGCTTATATGTCTACATGTGGAAGAATGAAAACTGAAATTAAGTACTTGCAGTGACTATTTATTTTAAGACAGCATTGAAGTTTGTGTTACAGATGCTGTAGAGATTTTCCTAGTCATTTAACTTAAGCTGCTTTGGAAGGTATTCTGGTATTTTAAGACATATGTAATCCACAGTTCTGATGTACAGTGCAGGTGAAATCTTTGACTCCTTTAGACAACTAATCCCTGTCAGTCCTCTTGTATTTACACACCCTTAAACTCCCCAAGAGAGGTACATTTTTTACAATTCTCCATAATACAAATTTAAATAACTGACATCAGATAGGCTTTTCTTTACTAGCTTCTAGGGATCACAAGAAGCAGTCACAGGCATTACGGGGGACTCATGGACAGAGCTGAAAAGCATTTCTGCTGAGTGAAAACTGGGATGAGAGAGGCCGTATAATTGTTGTTTCTCTGTATCAACTCTGTCAAACTGGCTTTCAATTATGTCCAAATTCTAACCCCAGAAACTTTACCTGTTGATGCATGCAAATAAAATAGAGAACCAAACCAAACCCAAAACCCAAACATTAAAAATCATCTTTGGACATAAACATTTGGAGATGGAGAAATTTTCATTTGCAGACAATCTGGCTATGTTGGCACTGCCTCATGCAATTCAGAAGATTCTATGAAAAATTTCTCCATATAGAAATGATCCATAGTTCAACAATACCCAGAAGGTCTGACTACTTGATCTTTGGCAAGTCAAGCAGGTTTGAATATTTTACATTGTAAACTGAATATATTATCAGCATTTCTCTATATAGTAATTGGAAAAAAAATACATTAAATCAGATTTTCAATGTCCATATGGTGGATAATGCAATTATTTTTTTTTCAGTTTATTGTGTGGTTGTTGCATGTTTTGTAAAGCGTTTGTGGGTGGACAGCAGGAAGGAGTCATGATGGAAGGCTCTGGAGATGTAAATCATACACAAGGCACATTTTATTGCCTCCTACATTCAGGGTAAAGTAGCATCCTTTGGAAAATGGATGAGACTCTCAAGTGCCCTAAAGAATGCCACATGCTGAGCTAGGAGAAATATTTAAAGTGGGCCAAGCAGAGTAAAGCTGGGGGGAAGCCCATGGCATAAGCAAAGTGGCTACTGGGTTGAACAAGGAGCAGGAAGTGAGGGCTCAGAGAGTGGAGTGTTTTTAGGGGCACCAAAAAACCCAATGCATTATGTTTGCTGCAGCAAAGGAAACACCTGTTGGATAGACTGAATTTAAGACCAGGACAGAGGCCATGACCTTCAGTGGCACATGCAATACAGGATAGATTTCTTTTCAGCTGGTCTAATCCAGCAGAACATCTGGATCTAAAGGTGAGTTTTTCTGGTTTCTTTTGTAAAAAAACTTGTGGTTGGTTTGTTCTGGATCTCCCCTATACACTTCAAAACTATCTCAGAGTATAATCACATTTTGGAAGAGCTGACATTTTGGGTGATGGAAATGAAACAGACTTAGCCAGATTTTTTCTTTGCTTTGAGCTCTTGTTGGAAAAAAATTGACTTTAAACATAAGTAAATCTTTTCCACCCTGTTTTTATTCCAACCCTATCACCCTTATGGGAGAATCTTACCTTTGTTCTCTCTAGTTTTAGCAACAGAAAACATACAAGCAAAAGGAGTAAACCCAGCTGAAACTGTTTGCTAGTGCATCTATGTCCTGATGGCTCATCACAAGACCTTTGAAATTCAAGTAGTCATATTTATGTGCACTTAATATTTACGCACCAGAAAAATGGTCAAAAATTTTTTCCATGGTGCATGTTTGAAATTTACTGCAGCTTGAAACCAGCACTCTGCTTCTAGTTTTCTTAGTAAATTGGATGAAGAATTGTGTATAGTAACTGTCTAGAGCTATTTTAGACCTTAATATTTGAGATGGATTCAGTCTTTACACATAAAATACCACAGAGAAACCTAAATGAAACTCTGCACATTTATGCATATCTATTTACTTGCAGTAAACAGCACATGCTTGTGTTTCAAAATCCCCTGATAACCTTGTTTATTGCTCTGCTAGGTCATTTGATGAAAATAAACACTCCAGCAATTTCTCCGTGCTGAGATAGCTAGTAGCTGTTAGATTTGAAGCTGTGGGCAGGAAGAATGGATGGAAGATTTGGTCCCTTATGTCTCATAATAGTCTGAAAATCAAAGAATTCTTGCTGTATTTGACGGGCCTCATGGATTTTCCCTGTGCATTTGGATCAAAATAAATACAAGTATTCAAGGAGAATTTTTTTCGTTGAAAGTTTGGTCTCCACATTAGAAAACCTTTTAGTGGGGTGCAATAATGCAATCTCAAGTTTACACACATTTTTCTGCACTCTCACTCCCTCTGTGAGGTATTTGCACTGGGTATGTTGCCCTATCTTTACACTGCTTCTTCATTGAGGGCTTTCAAAACTGTCTCTGTGTAATTTTGGAACTTACTAACATCAAACAGTGATGGAAAGGAAAGCAACAGACCTGTACACTACTGTTCTCCTGACTAGAATCTGCTTGGACTTCCTCAGAGCATACTGTTTGTTTCAAATATGTCTTCAGATTTGGGGATTTGCTAAAGCAGCTATGAAATAATGTATCTACAATAATTGTTTTGTATTACAATGAGAGGAAAGTCTTTTCTGGAAATAGACCCTGTTTTATATTTAAACCACTAAGACCATTGAACTACTCAGTCTGTTCAACCTGTGGTATTGCAAATAGGAACCCACAGCAGTCTTAATAGGCCTACCCCCAAGAAGTCCATGTTCAACCCTAGGAAATTCAGTACAAGTCTCAAAACATTTAATGAAAACATGGTTATTTTGCGATGTTCTTTCTGCCTTTCTACGTCAATAAAAGACAGACTTTGTTTCATATACTCTATTTTTCTGGCATTATATTTGTTAGGTACCTATAGTGAATTTAACAATACCTGTTATCCTCACTTTAAAGTAAAAAAAAACACATAAATGTTCTCAAATGTAAGAGAGTGGTATTTTTAGCAAGGTAGTTAAAATGCACCTGGCTATTATTTTTTGCTGTTACAAAGGGTTAAAATGCCTGCAAAGAGTTACATTATATAGATTTTTATTTCCTTAATATGCATTGAGTAGGTGTTGAAAATTTCAGGTGTAAAGGTTTCCAAAGTGTTTAATTTGAGAACAATTTTTTTTCTTTAATTGCACTAGGAAATTTTCCCTATAGTATAAGAGAGAAAAAGAAAAGTAATTTTTATCCTATTAAAGAAATAAACCCAGGCTATTGTGAACAATCACAAATAACCATCTAAAGTGCTTGTAGAGCCTTAAAAAGAGGCAAAGTTTCACTGGGTAGAGATGAGAACTAGAAAGTTTGCAATGAGACCTCATTTTGTTCTTTAAGTGGCTGCATTCTAAATTCCTGATAAAACTGATAGCTGTAGTTGCTGAGTTTGTCTTCTCCAGTCTCTGCTTTCTGCTCAGTGAGATAGATGTTCCCTATATATTTTATAAGAATAGCTCAAGCTCTCCTCTACTCATTTTAATGTTGAAATTATGTCTAATCTCCATATAAATTAAAACATAAAGATAATGAACCATACAAAATTGTCAACTTTTGCTTTTATCTTTTATCTTGATTCAATCACTTTTCCAGTTCCTATTTGTACTTCATCCCAAGGGTGTTATTCACAATCATAATTTCTGCCCATTTTCACACTCTAATTTTCAACACTACAGCAGGGGACGATGTAAACATTGTATTTAGCTTTTGGCAACAGAAAATAATTACAGGACATGTCATAAGTTAAGTGTAGGAAAATATGATAATACCACAAAAATAAGATTGTTGGATTGTTGTTTTTCTGAGTTTGGTGGGGTTTTTTTGTTGCAGGTTTTGCTATTGTTGTTATTATTGGTTTTTTTCCTCACAGAAATTACTGAAATGCAGGATTTGGTTAAGCAAACTTCCAACTAGCTGGGTTGCCTGCTGGTTGCAGTCTTACCTTGACTGTATGAAACTTAGTCAAAAAAGACTGAGTCATGAATCAGATGAGACCATTTGTGCTGCTGGCAGTTTCGTATGGACAGACAAACAAGCTAAAAATAAGCTCTTCTCTATCTTTTCTACAATGAGGAAGGCTCTATGTGATCTGCTTCACCCCACAGATGCCAGAAATGCACCACTGTCTGGGGAGACGCCACATTTTATTCAGGTTGTACACAGTTATTTCCGTGGTCCTTCTGCAGCTGTTGAGATTTGAACATCAGTTATCCATTGCGTGTCAGGAGATGAATTTGATATCTTGCAAATTACTTAAACAGGCAAACTTAAATGTAAAATATCTAGAGCTAGTCACCAACAGTACGATTTGAAAGTCCCAAGAGAATTGATTTCTCATTTATGGATTTTTTTCTCTTTTTTTTAGCTTTGTGAGAAGGAACTATTCATGAACATTATGCCTATATATATTTTCAAAGATATATTTAAGTGAGCTGAAAGACCATTCTGTACCTCTGGTGCCCAGAAGGAAAGTCTGATATGGAAACAGTAGTCTGCAATCTTCAATCAGAGAAATTAAAAATACAGGAGGAAGGCAGCAATCTTAGTGAAATGAAACATTCAGAAAATGTATTCAGCAGTATTTCTGTTTGGTATGACATTGAAATGTGCTTTTCTGAAGTGCTGTGGTGCCTCACAGATGTCACAGAACACTCGTCATGGGGCTACATTCTTCTTTTGAAGCCGAATCCCTCTGTCAGTAGGTAGGGATAATATACCCAGAACACACAGGTGGTTTTAGAATCATAGAATGGTTTGGTTTAGAAAGAAGCTTAAATATCATCTCGTTCTAACCCCCCTGACTTGGGCAGGGGCACCTTCCACCGGACGAAGTTGCACAAAGACCCATCCAGTTCAGTGTTTCATCACCCTCACAGTAAAGGATTTCTTTCTAATATCCAGTCTTAACCTACCGTCTTTCAGTTTAAAACCATTCCCCCTGTCCCTACATGCCCTCAGAAAAAGTTCGTCTCCAGCTCTCTTGTAGCCCTTTTAGGTACTGGAAGATAACTGTTAGGTCTCCCCTCATCCCCAGGCAAACAGCCCCCACTGCCTCAGCCTGTCTTCCTAGGAGAGGTGCTCCATCCCTCTGGTCATCTTTCTGGTCCTCCTCTGGACTCATTCCAGCAGGGCCAAGACTTTCAGGGCTGTAAGAACACATTCATGGGTCATGTTGAGTTTTTCATCCACCAACACCCCCAAGTCCTTTCCCCCAGGCAGCTCAGGTAGAACTCAAAATTTCAAGGCATGTGAGAGAAAGACAATTAAAGAAGTCTATTCTAAAAATAATAATTCCTAAATAATAAAACAATGTAGTATATCATATGATAATTAACATAATAATGCAATAATAGTAAACAACATAATAAAATTCCTAAATGGCACGTTCTTTAATTTATCATAATGTGATCTATTTATTTCATGGAACTTTGTAGTCAGATCTCAGCTACTCCCAAAAAAAGTGTAAACTCTTCTCGAAGTCCATGCAGACATTGTATGGCCAACATTATGCTTCACTTCAGGAAAGTGAGGGTCGTTTGCAGGAACAGAGCCTGTAAAACCAGCTATGGGACTGTAGCTGAACATTTGCCAAGTGTCTGCATCTGACTTGGGCAATTTGGCTGCAGATCTGGATGGCAGCACAGCCCGGACCATTAGCTGCAGACTGCAACCAGCAGAAAGCAGGGAGAGCACCTAAGAGGTGCAGGTTACAGCCCTGGAACAGGATTGATGCTTCTATGTTTGTGTCTTACAAACATAGTGTCACATTGAGAAATCCTTTGAGGAGCCCCAGTGCTGAGAGAAGACACATGGCAACATCTGCAGCTTTCACAATTATTCCAGTCAGCAGCGTGGCATCGACAGGTTCATCTCAAACTATGTAAAACAAACCAAGATTACTCAGAATTACAGGTAATTATTAGCATATTCTGTTCAATTTTCTGCAATGTAAAACACAATTTGTTTACATTTCACTTAAACGTGAATTCAAAAAGAAGCTGAGGTAGTGGTTTTTGCCCCTTTTCCTTTCCAAGACAAACATAAGCATTTCGGTAAGAAAATCTGAGGGCCAGTTGTATTGCTTTGCCATAGTGTGTAGTTTTTGTTTATACCTCCAGTCAAATGTATATCTTTTTTGTTGGTCATAGTGCACGCTAATAAAAGGAATGTGATTAGGCAGAACTGAGGAGGACTCTCTTTTTTTCTGTCTTGGTGTGGATGCTGCACAGCAGCTCAGGGGAAACTCTTTGGGAGAGAAAGGAGACTATACTCCCTTTAAGCTCTATTTTGCCCTTGATATTCTTATTTGTATTGCATAAGCAATCACAGGTGTACTCATTTTAGCTTGATTTTGTGGATTTCCTGCCAATGCCTTGTAGGTTAAGAGCAGTTCATGAAGCAGTGAATGAGAAACGCTGGTCTAGCAGCAAACAGAATGTAAAGAAAATTGATTTAATGCCTTTTCACCACTGCTTAGATGCTATGTGGCCACGGTCCAGTCTCTCCATCTCCCTTTACATCTATTTCCTTTAATTTTGTCCTCTCTCCTTCTTGTTTATACAGTTAGTAAGCTGCTTATGGCTCTCACTGTGGTTCTATGATGCTGAACGGGATTCACCTCTGATCTCAATTAGGACACTTGGGTACCACTCACTTGCAAGATGAAGTGTATAGTTTTGCAGTCTAGCCTAGCAGTAGCTGGCATAATAAAGAAAAATGGCCATGCTCTCTCCAGCAAATGGTTTTTAGCACTAGCACAGAAGGTGACAAGTAATGCAGACAGGCATTAGTATGGGCTGTCTGCAAGTGATAGACAGGAGTGAAGTTTCAGTACTGCCATAAGAGTTTTATGAAAACCATAACAATGCATTATGGTATTGATCTGCATTGAAAACCCAGCAAGATTCTATAAAAGAACGGTGTTGCCATATTTTTATTCACATTGCTAACAAATAGTTCCACAATACTTCCTGAATTTATCCTTTGTCCTTTTACCAGTGCTTATGGATAGAGACAGATGATTTTTATGCATCTTCAACAATGATTTTGCTCTGGGCGAAGAGACAGATGCAGAAATATTTTTAAAGGGTTGAGTGCCAATAAATATCTGAAATGAAATCACGATCCTTTGAAACTGCCCCTGTTCTCTTCAATGTGGTAAGGATTTTGTCTTGTGCTAGGAATACAAGTGGGAAATCTTGGTAATTCAGATAGGTTAGTCATTCAGGGGTAGATCCACAGAAAACATGAAGTAGAATAAATAAGAGTTGATTAGACCAGGTATGTAGAAACTCAAAGCCTTTCTTCTTGACTTCTGCTTGAATAGCTTGACTTCTATTTCAGCATTTTGAAAAATCCTAGTTCGTTTCATGTCCAATATATTTTTGGTCATTATGTTTCCTGGGGGAGGACAGGAGGAAATTAATGTCTTCAGGGCAAATCCACGCAACAGAAAGCAGTACTTTCACAAGTATTAATACTTTACCACAGTTAGAATGGAGCATAACATTAGTAAAGCCCAACGATGTCCAGTAAAACCTCAAGTTAAAGAAAAATTCATGTTCCTTTGACCAATGTAGCAGATTAAAGTTCAACTGTTTGTAAAGATACTTCAGAGATAAATATATGTTTAGAGTGGTTAAATCTACCTTGTAAATGAGTAGGTATTTAACATGGAATTCACTGCGAGGTCTTGAATCTAGCATTAGAAAAAAACATAAAAAATTTGCAGCTACTTAAAATTAATATTGCATTTCAACATTTTATATATTTTTTTCTTAAATTTTTACTCAAAAGATGAGGACTGCATTCAGAAAGGCTTATATCTCCATGGATATGGTAATCAAGAGAAAAACCACAGTAAATAAATCAGTGGTTTATTATAGAGCCTATGTTTTTCTATGGAGTTTGGGTGAGCCAAATGGATATTCTACCTTCTGATGTTCATAACAACATTTATTTACTCGTGGTTTCTAACATAAAATGGAATTCATATGTTTCTTCCTCCCTTCAGCCTTACCCCACCCAAACTCAGGAAATTTTCTTTGGCTGTTGAGACATGTACATTTGGACACAGTGAGAGAGATATTTCAGAACATCTCGTTAGTCAGGGACAGTACATTGTTGTACTGCCTTGGAAGCAAATCATTGAAAAACACAGCAATGGAAGTCACAGCACATTTACTTAGTGTCTATTTACTCCAGGGAGAGCTTTACTTCTAGTAGATGATTTCTCCCTCCATGTTTACTCATTTCTGATATCTGACACAGTACAAGCAAAGTAATTTTTTGCATATTTCTCAGTGATTATTTCCCTCCTGTGCAAATGGAAAGAACAGGAGTCTCCAAAGAGATTTTCCTACATATCTTCTGTCGTATGTTATGCCTTGCAGATAACCAAACCAGCAAGGAATTGAAAGCCTTCTGTATTTCTTTACTCCCCAGTGTATGTGGAAGACAAGAGACAATCTTGCCTTTAAAAGATAAAAACACTGTATACATTTTCTAAATCACTTAGAGGATTCCACAACAGGCATATACTGGCGATTAATGCAGATTTAAAACCTCTAGAATGTCTTAAGTTCTTTACATTAAGAAGTTATAATTTAAATCTAACCCTAAGATCCCCAAGGATCTTACCCCTAGTTGCGGCTATAGAATTTTTAAAGGAAGAGTTATACAGCAGACCCAGTAGATGATATTCCTTTTAGTATTTAAAGCTTGGTTTGCTACAGTTTTAATGCAGTATCTGTCATGTGTTTTCATTTTACAGTACAAGAGCTGCAAAATAGCAGGATATCAGTAAATCCCATGGATTCTATGAGCGTACATTACTTTTACAATATTCTGCTTTTAATGCATGATACCTTCTATTTTTCTCTAATCTTTTTTTCACAGAGGACCATATACTATTATACATAATAGATAATTGTGCAGTGCTTAAAAATGAGACAGTAGGCATTCAGCTAATTATTACCTCTTGAATACTTTAGAACTCATTAATTGTAAACACTCCTGTGCAGCAAAGTTAAAAGAAACACTTTATTTACTGATGTCCAGGTGACAGCACTGGAGAATTATTTCTATGTATAAAGGCAACATAAAATGATGTCTCAGTTTGAAAGTAATACATTATTCTTTTTGCTATTGTAGGAGGAAGAGTTCTTCCCTCCTCACTCACTGCACCAAAGTTTTTTATGCATTCGAATGCTTTTGAAAGTCTTGAGCTAGCTTTTCTTCCCGCTGCTATTGTACAAGTTACTGTCACTAGCTAACACTTTCTTTCTCTATTGGTAAACCATGAAAAAGAATCATAAAATCTAACAGAAGTATGACACCATGATGAGTTTAAGTACTCTGCAATGAGGCTGTATAAAACCTTTTTTAAGTGGGAATACAATATCTTCGTTGCACTAAAGGATGGTCTGGGCTAAAACAGTCAGACTGGGAACAGAACTGTCTGCTGCCTTGCCATAAATTTAGTGAGTTCTCTGTAGGGAATTAGCTGAAGCAACTAAGAAATATTTTTAATGTGATTTTGCAGACACAAGCACTACAACTCCCTGACAGTTACGAATAACAAACACAAATACTGTAGCTCAGCATATCATGCTTATCTTTCGCACGTTAAATGAGAAAAGATCTATGACTCTACATCTCCAAAGCTGGGTACCAGCAGTGCTCCAGGAAGGAAAGCATCACACAAATATATCTCTCATAGGAAACATGGAATTTCCCCTCCTTTATTTTAAGGCAAGACTCCTTGAACTTCTAATACTCTTTCCAAAGGAGTACCCTTTGGCTAAAATTATCATTCTAGTATATAAAACTGACCTTAGGACAGTCAAAATAATCACATGCCCAATGTTCTTGGTGGCATATTGTTTCTTTTACAGAGTCATTAGAATTTTATTTTAGGTTAACTTCAAGAAATACAATAAAGCAAAGTAAAGATTAGTTTAACTGGGGCAGCAGATGAAGAGGGTGAAATAGCGATGCATTAGGTCAAGTGGTGTGGTGGTGATACATGGAGTAAAAGCCAGATGTACCTCCTACCTACACTGACCTTTGCTAAATGACTTTCTGTTCTCATTTAAAAGATTTGTTACACTCAGTCTAGGATAATTGCTAATAATCATGTTTAAGTCTTTAGTGTTTAACTCTTTAGTCTGATGCTGACTGCAAACTAAGTAGGAAAATAAAGACACCTCTGAAAAAAAGTCAACAGCTATTTCATCACCCTTCCACGGCATGGGAGCTGACAGTTCAAACCACTGTATGTTTCTCACACTTTAACTAGTGTCTTATGATTTAAAGAGAAGCTACATTGTGTTTTTCTAGAGGGGAGAAAATATTCAACTAGGAAGGATATTCAGAATGAGCAATGCAAAAAAAAAAAAACACAGAAGCAGATTTTTGGAGAATCTGCAAGTACTTATTGTACCAACCTTGCCACTCTGCTTGTCAAGGTTACAATAATGCTTTTAAGCATAGGTAGAAAGTTTTGGTGTGTTTCTCTAGTTGTACTTCCTGGCAATTCCATTGAGTAATCCAGTAATCCCAACACTGGAGACAGGGAGCTAGATCAACTGAGCTATTGACTTGATCCAGTATGACATACCTATCTGCATGTTTCCTATGGATTCCTGCCTTTGTAACAATAACTTCCCATCTTTTTTATGGACCTAGATGTGCTTACTTGATGTATGATATACATTCTTCAAAAATTTAGAGTAGAGAAAGATATAGTTGACATCGAGAAGACTTTGTAAGAAAAGTGGGAGTAAACATGACTATACTTCCTAGGTGTTTGCATGGTTATTCTGTAGTTAAAAAAAAAAAAAAAAAAACCAGACAAAAAATTACTCAGGTGCTTACTTGAATTTTGCATCTATAATGATATTTTTTGATAGAAATATAGCAAAAACCTCCTCACATTTAATCTCTGAAGCTGACTAATTAGGGGTCTTCTCCATTTTTATGTGCACTAATGCCAAAGAAGTAAATTACATAACAAAGTCAAATGAAAGGATACTCTCAGGTTTTTTTCCTGTCAAAACCACTTTTTTTTTTTTTTTTTTTTGCTACATTTTATCAAGATTTTCCAGTGGAATCTCTGACCCTATTTTTTTTCTTTCCTGATGAGCCTTTATTTCGTGCTTGGATTGTCTTTTCTTGTATGACATTACCATATCTTTAGAAGATATCCAACCTTACTCTGGTTGTCTGTAGCAGTGATGCTAAGGTGATCTCCTCCTGCTGTAATCATCATGCAACTACACTACACTTCCTTTTCAAGTTCAGATTGCTTTGATCTTTGTACAGGGACTGGTATTTGGTACGTCCCACTTGTGACTTAGACCTCAGTCCTGCAAATCCACCAGAGAAGGTGGGATACCAGGAAAGGGCTTCAACTCTTCAGCCAGTACTTTTCCTGTATCTGACACAGAAACAGCAGTGCTCCCACTGAAAGTATCTACTAGACAAAGAAGTTCTCTTTGCAGTTAAGTTCGTCTTCCAAATTTTATCAGGGTTTGAAGCCATTGGAAAGTGAATTGGCTTTGGTCGTGGGGTTTATTTCATATTTTTGTAGGGGTATTTTTGCAGGGTTTTTTTGTTTATTTTAGGGGTTTTGTTTGTTTGTTTTATGGGGGTTTGGTTTGGTTTGGTTTGGGTTTTTTGTTTGGTTTTTGTGTTCATTTGTTTGGGTTTTTTTCTGTGTTTTTTTTTTTTGGTGGGTTTTATTTTTTGTTGAGGAGGATTGTTTGAGGGGTTTCTTGGTGTTCTTTTTTGTTTGATTTGGTTGTTGGTTGTTTGTTTGGGTTTTTTAAACTCATCTCATGTCCTTAATCTCTAAATCCTTGTATTCTAAGGGGAATCTTTTGCTCCCCCCTGCCCTGTCGAAAAATTGTTAGTTTTCGAGATAACTTACACAAGAGGTTTTTTTCAACCACTTTGACTTCCTTCAAAAAGCAGATTCTTTTTAGTCTCAGTAATTCAAATCCTCAGTATTCAAGTTACTCTCTCGTGGTTTCCCCATTCTTTTTTTCCCCTTTGCTTTTCTCTTGATTTAAACCTGTGGACAAAGATCTCCCAGGTCTCTTTGTCACCTCCTGAGTCTAATTATGGGAGTAAAGGTATTTCTTTTCATCTACCAGTATTGACAGCAACTCTTCTCCAACATTTCTTCTATAGGCCAGTGATAACCCCTTCCTTTACTGAAGTGAAAATCAAAGACTGTTATACAACTAGCCTGTTCTCTTATTATGTGAACTATCCACTTATCACTATTTATTCGAAATTCTTGTATTGTACAATGTGACATGCAATGTGATAATGCAGAGAGGTTCATCTTTTTATCTAAAGAATCTTGTAAAGTGCTTATCCTAATGCCTTCATGGGAATGATAAATGTCACCAAATAAGATGATATGGAAAAAATTGCAACTGATTTTCTTTTAAAAACACATATCCATTTTTTCTGCTATACATCAGCAACCCTCTATATAGTTCTAATAGCTAATTCAATATTCTGTAGTCCACAGATACTATAATCTATACTTCTACAGTTATGATGGTTGAGTAAGGGAAAGTGACCCTTATAAGAAATAGAAAAGAAATTGGGAAAAAAATAAAATGTTTTCTGAAAATCTTTCCAGTGAAACATTTTGTAGCATTTTACTTCATAATTAATACCAAGTTCAGAAGTGGTTATATTAACATACCCTAAATGAAACTCAGAAAGTATCTCTATATTATATACATGAATGGCTTCTAGCACAGTTTTTCAGGTAAAGCAATTTAAATATCACTTAGTTCACTTATTCAAATTCAAAGGAAACTTTGAAAATATTTTCCCAAAGCTGTTTTCCAGAAAAAACTGGTTTTCTGTTTCTGCTTACTATATTTTTTGTCTCCTTTTGGTGGCCTGCCCAATGTAGGTTGATCTAGTTTGGACGAGAAAAAGATGAGAAAAAAGCTTTTTACTTTGCCTCTGTCCAGTACCTTGGATTTAAAGTTTCACAGAAAGACATTTATGCCTCGATATGACCCCATGAGAACAAGACCTCTTACAGAGGCTCTGATCTCAGCTTTAGGGACAAACGTAGCAAAAGGCTCATCCAAAAACATACTTCTATTTATTACACAGGTATGTGACTATATGTGTGATCATATGTGCACACAGACAACTCTTCATGTTTGTCTTTTGTGTGGCAATGAAAGAAGAGGATGCAGAGCCCTGCTGTATAGATGAAATTATATGATACAGATATGATAGTATATAAAACAGATTATTATATGATATGAAATTATATGATAGAGATAGATGTATAGGCTGCTGAAATATTGCCCTGTGACACCTGTGTGGTTGTTACCAGATGTAACAGAGGCACTTGGTACAGGCAGATCACAGACAATGCCTGTCCCTATGTGGCAAAGACAGCTGGAAAATTACTTAATCTACAATTCTTGACATCAGTTTGAAATCAGTGACCTAAAAGATTGCAGTACAGAGAGACGTTATGGTCTGCTGTGCACTAAATCTAGTTGAAAAATTCATGACATTCTCAATTACATAAATAAGAGTGTTCTTAAATTAAGTGACTTTTAACAAGGTGAAAAAAATTCCCAAGCTTTTCAGAGTGGAAAAATCAATTCTTCTAGATTAAGACAATTATTTGAAAAGTTATAACATATTTTAGCATTATATGAGCTGAAGAATTTTCTTGTAGTGGGGCATTTTTTTCTTCTTGTTACCTTGAAAAAAGGTTTATTTTTAGTTCAAGTATTTTAATCTATTCCATTATCAAATCACATTTTAATAAACAACATTTTCTGGGTTGGTCTGCTTTTCAGCTAATAATCTGAAAGGACTTTCTAATTTTAATTTGGCTCGCAGTTGTTCTTACAATTTCAAGAAACATTTGATGGATATGACAATGTTGTGTTTATAGCTGGACTAGATGATCTTAAGACCATTTTCCAACTTAAATGATTCTATGATTCTAATAAATATATTTTTAATTAATAAATAAAATGTTTCGCTAGTTGGAAATTGGTTTTGTTTTCCTAGATTTTTAACTGAAAAATAAAAATTTTCCTATGATTTTTAAAAAACTTTTATTTTAAAGTGAAAAATCAAAGTCCCAAACATTTTTTAAAGGTGATTATGAAACATAAAAACAATAAAGGAAAAAAAAAGGCACGATGGCTTGTTACTTTAAAGATTTGAAATTCAGATAGTGCAGATGTCCCTTTCCTCCTACTGAAGTGATCGAGGGCAAATGGCAGCCTTCCCAACTTTAATTTTGAAAGAGATTTCACAGCACTAGAATGCTTATAAAATAAATGCACTATAGAGCATGAAATGTTCATGATCAGCAGTAGCTGGGTTCCCCAAATAGACTAATTTTTCCATGACATAATAATTCTTACTGAACAAAGGCTGCAGAGAGATTAAGTGACTTATGTACACCTGGAGGCTGAATACTGTTTGATCAATTAACAGAAGTTAACTTTTTCAGCTTCTGATTTCTTTTACGTGATCCACTAGAATAAAAAGGTTTTCTGTAAAGTCGAGTTCAATCACTGAGTTATTGCAGTGTCTGTGAAAGTGTAATCTTTTCCATTTGAAGGCACACACAGCAAGTACATGCTTAGATAAGTAAAAGAGACCATGCTTTCTAAATATGTGCTTGTAGGAGAAAATGAAAGAAAACAGCATGATAGACAGGCCTAATGACTCAAAGCAAAAGTCCTCTGTACTGCGAAGAGCTGGGATTTCACAAGATGCCAGCATAAGAGAATTCCCTGTAATAAATTAGGTACCTGGTTACCATGTCACAGTCACATATTTTCCTTCATGAAGCAAAAGAACAACTCACTGAGAGGCTGTGAATAAATATTTGTGCTCCTTGAAGAACCTACGGGTTTCTTTATTTCTTGCCATGTACTGTTGAAATGTGTGAGTGAGTGCCAGAATGTGTGTTCTTACAGTGTTGGACATATGCAGCAACTCAAGTCCTGAACTACTATAGCCATGTTAGCACAGTCCTGCAAACACTGAGCTCAGCAACCTTGGCCTAGTTCTCAGTTCTTACAACTAGTTCTTCTAGATCTCACATTGATTCAGTTCATTTGGCATTTACACTAGATCTGCTGCCTTGCATATCTGTGCCATCCTTCTAAGCCTTTCTGGTTTCATTTGTGGAGAGATGTTGGTACACGGTGGTGTGTATGATTGAAATTGTTATTTACATATTGAAACCACTTTACTTAAGCTTAAAATTATTTGTACCTATGATACTAATGGAACTAATTCAAATATGGGTTTGGGGCAAGCCTCTAATTCTAGTTTTGTTCAGAGAGACCAGCTGAGTATCTGCACACGCAGAGTCAGCACATCCCGGGGTGCAATAGGACTATTGTCTTCTGTGTTTTCTGTTCTTTTGTGGCTGAAGTGCAGATATTGCAGCAGCCTCACTGAAGGAAAGATTGGAGAGACACTGATATGCCCAGCACTCAGTTTCGTTCTTTACTTTTCTGTGGGGAAAGCTGTACTGTCTCCAGCTGCCTTCCACACATAGAACAATGAAGAATGATGTTGACAAACAGCAGCTGCACTGGAGAATGAAAGCACCACCCAGAAGGCAAAAATAGCTTCACATAGGCAGGAAAATAGCAAGTCTTCTTGCACTGAAGGCAACATTGATCATAAGTGGCTTCTATTGATCCCCTTGTGATGCCAAAAAGCCCACAAACTCACAGAACTGAAATAAATACATACTTTACTGCATGTGGCTTAAATACTTTACTTCATGTGGCTTAAATGACGATTTTCATTCAGGCACGGTTTGAATGCTTCTAAGAGCCATCCCTCTGCACAATGCCTGTGCATTGCACATCTGTCTACCCTCTGCTCAGGTGACTTCAGCCTTTTCTTAGCTTCCTGGGTATTTAAGATCCTAGCAGCACTGAACTGCAGAGGAAGGTAGGGAATAATCACCAATAAAATCAATTTGAAAAGTCACAATTTATTTATATGGCATCTTATGTCTTTCTGGGTGTTCAACTACTTGGACCTAATGATGTATACTGGAGAATACCATAACACCAGGGAAAATAAGGATGTCAGAATTCCTCAGTATGATCTTTGATAGAGAAGGACATCCGATACACAGCTTTGAGTTTGTGAAAGGGGAGAGACTAAAGAGTTAGTTAAGACAAAAGGGATTTCTGTTTTGGTATAAAATTGGGCTGCAGATGTCAGACACACCTTTGCCTTGCTGAAGATATGGCCCTTCAGCTACCTACACGAGGTTCCTTCCTGCACTTATTAACCAGATCTTGGTAACTCTCTCAGCTGAGGTCGCTGTGATAAAGATGTGAAGAATCAGAATAGGATTCCACTGTGAATTCGAATCCAGTATGTGAAGAAAGACCTTTCTCTACCCTCTTTGGCATAAGAGAGTAGTAATAATGTGTCTGTACCACTGATATTCCCTTATGAGTTGTTCCACTGGACACTAGAAATGGTACAACACTGTTGTTTCAAAATAGAGTGATACTTATTTACCTGTGACTACTGGTGTGACCTTGAGCAGGAATAAGCATTTTCCTTACATGTCCACTCCCAAAGAGCTTTCCAACCTTCCTCAAGGGTTAAAAATAAACCACCACTCTACTGAGTCTCAAAAGACCTTTCTAGAAACAGGGACCTGTCGTTGGGGTACAGAACCTTTGGTGAAGGAAAACAGGAGTGGCACTCTGTGATGAAAAGGGCTTATCCAAATAACAGAACACCACACACAGATATGAACTAAAGCTAGGTAGGCTTCCCTCCTTTTTTTTTATGTGTGAAAATAAGCAATGCTTTTGAAGATGGTAGAGTGATACTGCTTTACCCCTGCTGACAATGTGCCCAGACTATTTGGCACACCACGGGTATGTGTAAATTGAAGGACCCAGGAGCACTTTGCAGTTCTCAAAACGGATCTGAACAAGCTGTTTCTGGCTTGCAAGTCAGGATCCAACCTGTGTGTGTACACATACTCTTTCCTTCAGGAGAAAGGCAGTCAGGGAGTACGGATCAGGCTGAAAGAATCAATTTGTTTCCTGTTCATAGGGGTGTCTCATCTAGATTAACAAGAGTCCAGGATGATGCATGACAGGGTGGAACATACCTTGTTATCACTGAAATGACCTCTATATGCACTTCCTTTGGAGGTTAGAAGTTACTGAAAAATTATCTTTGTGTATATAAATCTACAGGCTAAAACGATAGTGAAGAAACCCCCCCAAACCGCTCCCTCAAAATTCCCCAAACTAAACTGTGTTTTTTTGTAGAGATTGGTTGATTAAGGGAATATAAAAAGTTAACTGGGTTGAGTTCCTGAGACAGCTGTCATAATTGGTATGTATCTTCAAGTTAAAATTCTGTATTCTTGACTAAGGATGTCCTGGCACTATGGCTGAGTAGCTACACGTCATCATCACCCTAGAAAACCAGTAAGGCATTTGTGCTAGAAAGGTTCTCACAGCAGGGGAAAGAGCAAGGGTATGTTATTTTGGAACAACTGGCACAGCATGCCCTTCAGAAATAGAGAGAGCTCAGGCTTTGCTGCTCCAGGTCATTCCTCCCAAGGTGTCACAACAGATGTTTTGTTACTTGGGAGCTTAATAAAACATTGAGAGGACAACTGTACTTTGCATTGCCTTCCCTAGTTTTGAAAGCAAATCAGCTTTAGAAAAGAGAACCTGAAATTTTGCAGCAAGGCAAAACAGCTGCCACGTCGAAGAACTGACAACAAGTCAAGTTAAATGTGTTCTACATCTTCACTGGTACCAATATGACTGCTGAGGAAACACATATACAACAGCCATGGAACTAAATTTTGCTAATTCTTTCAGCAGAAATGCTTTATTCTTTGTCAAGGTGGGTTTCTGGGGCTGGTAGGATGACAAAGAGGCTGATGGAAGACAGATGTGTTGACGGAAGGACTGTATTAGCCATTTACAAATGTTATCTCCACATTTTGGAGGACAGAATCCTCAAACAGCTTCAGTCTTTATGGACAATTTACAGAGAAATGAAGCTTAGATCATCAAACCAGAGAACAGAACTAATTCTGAGAGCCTTCATAGAAGTCATACAGTATAATAACAAAAATAAAAACTTCAACTCCCTTCAACTATGAAGCAGGCACTAGCATCCAGTCACAGAAACTCCTTCTCCACTGGATGCACAAAATAGGTTTTAATATCAGTAAACAGTTCATTAAGACATATGAATAAATTAAAAATGTTCATTATTAGCTAGTATAGAATTAGAAATATATCATAAAACCAATTATAACTATGAAAATGCAATATTTGTCCCCAAAAAGAGTTTCTATTTATTTTTACTTTTCTACTTATTCCAAGTAATGCAATGAGCACAGAATGTTTTGATTTTGCAGGCATCAGTTTATCCTCCTAATCAGTGCAATGACTAATTTTGGTATGATTCTATCTGGAGGAAAAAAAAGAAATTGGAAAAAATTGCTTACTTTTAGTCTGTTCCATTCAGTATGTTTAGATGCATTTTGGAGTCAATCAGAAATAGAAAGCTCCTTTGAAACTCGATAAGCCTCTACCATAACAGAGAATTAATAGGATTCTCTTACTTGTGATCCTCACTCACAATATTCAATGCATTTTAGTTGCAATCGGACTAAGCAGTATCTCTGCAAAGCTTTGCCTCTATACATCTGCTCAAAAGCAAATAAAATGATAGGTTGATCAGCAGAAACTGTTCAAGCTATTTTTATGCTCTATGTGCTACTGAAGCAGTGGGGGGGGGCTGAGTTCAGAGCAAACAATTGTAACCGAATAGCTTTATGCCCAGAATTCCCTCTAAAGTACAAAGGATTATTAGTACATCTAATCTGAACACCTGCATGGGACAAGCCCTAGAATTTCTTAGAGTTATTTGTAAAGTCTAGAATTTATTAATAGGTTATTAATAGGTTAGACCCTCTTTAAAGGCTTATTCACGTGAGTAAGTGTATGTATAATGAATCCAGTGAAGCTCCTCATGTATCAAATTATTTTGGGGAAGAAGTTTTGAAACTCTTTCTCCACCAATGTACTGCACCTCACTGAGAGCTGCTTCACCTTCTTGGGGACCTGCTGCTGACGCACTCCAAAGACTTGTTAGTTTTATTTTGGTGTCTGGCTCCTTGCAATTCACAAGATATTGTGGTCACTGAAGACCACTTTGACCTTCCAACAACATTATGAAAACTAATTCACACAGTTTTACTTTGATATTTATAAATAGATGGTGTATTTTCTCCTAGACCAACAAAATTTTAAAAGTAGAAGTAACTAACCAATAGTAATGACAAAATGAAGAAAGATAACTTTTTTGTGGATGGTTTCAATGCATCTTTTCCTTTTTATGTTTGTTGACTAGAAACCATTATGTCAAGTACATTGTTATTGCTTATATAAATAAATCTGCTAGGACTAATTCTTGAGCATCTTCTTCATGCTTGTCATGATAGAAGCATCCTGAAAATCATAAAATAGTTCCTATAACATGATGTGGCATGTCACAAAACATGAATGACACAAAGAAACTGTAATGCCTGTTCTGTAACAGGTTGGACAAGGGTGATTACTCTGCATTGGGTCTCACTGGGGTGGAGTTACCTTTGTACACACCAGTTTGTAAGGTGCTGTGTTCTGGATTTGGATCTCAAACAGTGCTGACAACACACAGTGTTTTAGTTAGTGCTGAACAGTGCTTGCAGAGCATCAAGACTTTCTCTCCTTCCCACTTGGTTCTCCCCCCACCTCGCCCCAGCAAGTAGAGTGTGGATGGGCAAGAGACTGGGAGGTGACACAATTGGGACTGCCAACCCAAATTGGCCAAAGTAATATTTTATACTGTAAGACATTGTGATTGGCAATAAAAACTGTGGTAGACAAGAAAGACCGTGGGACGGTTGGGTTTGGAAGTGGTGGCTCATCAAACACTGGCCAAGTTTTGATTTGCCTGTAGGAAGTGGTGAACAATTTCATTTGTTTTGCTTGTTTTTTTGGATTTTGTTGTTTTGTCTGGGGTTTTCTTTTGAACTCTCTTCTTTTCAACAGTTTTTCTCAGCCCATGAGTTTTATTGCTTTTACTCTTCCTATTTTCTCCACCTATCCTGCTGGGGATGGGATTGGAAGAGCAGCTCTGCTGGCTGGGCTAAACTCGTCACATATGCATAACATGAAAAAAAATTGCTGGCAGGGTGTGTATGTGTGTGTATGTAGATCAGCAAGGAAGAAGTTTGGAGCCCTTTCTTTCTGATGTAAAACAAGCAAGTAAGCTTTCTAGTTCTGCAGGTAGTGAAAGTGGGAAAACATGGCAACCCCCCAATATTCTGCATTTTCTCTGTAAGAAAAATACATGTTCAGAGCATTGCTGATAACTTTGATCCCTATGTCTCTTGAAGGTCTCTTCTGTATTACATATTTTTTTCCTAGCACGTTATTAGAATTCCCTTGAAATTCTAAGGCTAAACAAGCGTATCCACAAAATAGCTGAAGTATGAATGTGTTCACTTTGCTGTATCTTTCTTTCTTCTAGTTTATTTGTATTTATATTATTAATAGATGATATATTTTTTCCTGTTTTCTTTTAACTGCTGACAGGATGCACATTCCCATACAAATTTTGATAAAAACTGTACAGTCTTAATTTGAAAGTCTTTGTATAAGTTATTACATAAAATACTGCACATTTGTGCACAGTGGTCACACTGCTTTCATTATCAGAGAGAAATAATATATAGAGCATTTAAAAGATGCAGAAGCAGAAAAGTAATCCCAAGTTAAGTTTCAGGGAAACAGACTATTCTGTGCTTGCTCCCCTTGAGTTGTTTCTTAACTCTGGTGTTAAAATGCTGCTCAGTACAGCAAAGGTATTAGAGCATCTGACCATACAATTATGTTTTTGCAAAATTTTAATCATAGCACTTGTTCTATTTCAAAATACAGCCAACTCTGAACATAATAATTTATTTCTCGCTTGATTTTAATTGGAATTATATTATGCCATTGGTTTCTATAAAATTGAAATATAGCTTTCCTCCTTCCTTCCCTTCCCCCTCAAAACACTTACTGCACAGCTTGTTAAAGGCTTTCCTGACAAACCACAAAATTTACTTTTTCTCAGGTTCCTGCTGTGGTTTCAACCCAGTCAGCAGCCAAGACTTGTGTAGCCACTCGTCCACTCCCCCACCAGTGGGATCAGGGAGAGAATTGGAATGGTAAAAGCTGGAAAACTCATGGATTGAGATAAAGGCAGTTTAATAGGGAAAGAAAAAGCCACACACACAAGCAAAACAAAACAAGGAATTAATTCACTGTTTCCCGTGGGCAGGCAGGTGTTCAACCAACCCCAGGACAGCAGGGCCCCATCATGTGTAACATTTACTTGGGAAGACAAACTCCATCACTCCAAATGTCCCCCACCCTCCTCCTTATTCCCCTCAGCTTTATATACTGAGCATGATGCCATATGGTCTGGAATTTCCCTTTGGTCAGTTTGGATCATCTATCTCAGTTCTGTCTCCTCCCAACTTTCCATGGACCCCCAGCCCTCTTGCCAGGGTGGCAGTACTAGAAGCAGAAAAGACCTTTGCTCTGGGTAAGCCCTGCTCAGCAATAACAAAAACATCTTTGTATTATCAACCCTGTGTTCAGCAGAAATCCAAAACTTAACCCAGTACTAGAAACTGTGAAGGAAGTCAACTCTATCCCAGCTGAAACCAGCACAGTCCTCCAAGGCAAATTCATATCTGTGCAGTCCTTGAAGAGGGACAGTGTTTGGTAACACATGATGTCGTGTGGTGTCCTGCTTTAGGGCAGAAACGGCTGCTCTCAGGATTCCAGAAGGATCCCAGCAAGAGATGCTACCCCGTGCTGGGCAAGACATGGCCAGTCAGCTGTGCCTGCTGAGCTCCTCTGAGCATGGAAAAGCAGCTGCCTCCTGCAAATACAGAACACCCTTGACAGAGACAAGCTCAACAGGCATCAGAAAACCTTGCCCTTCTCAGCAGGAATATCATTCTTGACACCACACCTCTCTTATTATCAGATATGAAATCAGGCTTTGCCCGTGTCTCTTTTTTCCCATGGATGTACCACAGCATTTGTAGCGTTGCATGCACTTCTTTTCCCCTTTCCCTCATCCCGCCACACACCTTTCACTGAGCAATGAACAAACAGCATTTGAAAGATTATTAGCAGACTAATTAATTGTAAATGTTAAAGTTTGATTCTGAAAATGCATCACTTTCAGCTTAGTTGCTAAATCTTCTTTCACAAACAAAAACGTTACATAATGAGATTATTTAGTTTGTATTCAGCTGGTTCTAGTTATCATATTTTCTAGCACACACAAAAAAATTAAAGATTTGGCTGTCATAAACATCAACAGGAAATGCTTTTATTTTAATTAATCCCGTCTCATCTTATCTGCCTCTACCTATTTATTCTCTGGGATATGTGATCACTAAAAACCTCTAAACTGAACTTCAATGATGGTTCTTCAAAACAGATTTTTAAATTTGACTGAATATTGTGTTTTCCTGAAGAATAGAAATAACAAAATATATAGCTGGCAATATGTTGGTGTACCAGCACTACTACCAACCTTTACTTGAAGAACATTAAGACTCATGTGAGAAGAAAGGCATAAGACATAGTATGCAGTGGTCAAGCTGTCTTGTTGTATTGCACATTAATTAGTATATTTTATAAGCATCAAAACAAGACCACTACAGGAGAAAGCTATAGATCTATCAAAGTGCAAAGTAGAGCATAAAACTGTATTTATCAGAGTGTATTTTAAGAGCCCCTCAAATTCATCTAGACAAAAGCATTATGCTCTCCAATGGTGCTTCAAAATACATCTTTTCTTTGAGGGCGATTTGAAATAATTGAGGACAATTAAGTATCATAACCACCTACAGTAATGTAATGTGAATTACATTCTTAACAAGACAGAAAATGTAATGATGTTAGATATATCAGGAAGTTGAGAGGAAAACACAATTCAAGTTTGCAGAAATTCAAAAAATAACAAGGTCATCCACTGTGATCACAATTTTTTGTGCAAACATGCCTACCTCTTGTAAAAAACAATCTCACATCTTAACCACGAGAACTTTACAACTTTTTCCTTCCAAGTTACTTGACCCACAGTCACAAAATTATGCTATTTATAGTAGGGACATGTGTTTTTCACTGATCCCAATGGGATACTCTCAGAAGCATGATAAATCACACCACTGTACTTATTCATTACAATTTTTAATTAACCATGTTCTTATAATTTATTTATCATTAATTAATTAAATTATCACATTCTGAAGGATGTACACAATCTTAAATTAAACATTAAATGGCAATTAAGGATTATACGTTACAATAGGCAAAATTCATACAACAAAGGATATGAAACTGAAGTAACAACAAATTAAACTGATAAATCAAATTAGTATTATCTCACAGTGAAACATTTTATCTATACTAATCTCTTTTTATCTGGAAGGTGATTTTATTATCAGCACAGAACATTAACTCTTAATAAAGACCTTATCAATCTGCTGATAAGAATTTATTTTGATTAAAATATGATACATTTCATGGCATGGCCACAGGTATTTCTAAACTAAGAAATGTTGATAGATTCATTACCGAAACAAAAAGTCAAAGTCTCCATCTGGGTTATGATAATTCACATAATTTTTTTTTTTTAATAAGAGGAGTCAATGCCCTGCAAAAGACGACGACATTGGTTGAATTGAGGTTTTTAGCTATGCTTTAAAAGCAATATGACAAGAATCTCAGAAAATGGTATTATGTGTTTTTTCCTATTTTTATCATATCCCTATCCCTGAACCTTCTTCCTCTGTTTTAATGTGAATCCCAGCTCCTTCCTCATATATAAAGGGGGAAAAGATCCACTAGTTCTGTTCTTTTTCTTTAGTTCTTAGTATCTCAGTTTAAGGAGACTGAAGTGTTTTGCTAAGGAGGATGAGTTATGAGGTAGACCAAACTCCTCTCTCTCAGCAATTGTAAATCTGAAATTAAGAGGCTCCAACTGAGGAAGTATGCAAAAAGGAAAAATAACAACCCTTTATTAAAGGGTTGTATATGTGTGTTGGCAGAACAACAAAAGAACAGAAAAGCAACTAAACAATAATCCTGTAACCAAAAGTCCCCTTCGAAAAGGAAACAGTTCAGTACTTCCAGTCCTTTGGTGCAATTCCAATCACGGTCAGCAGGAGGTGCTGTTGGGCTCTGGTAGCCCCCTGTGAGGCCTTGGATTGCAGGAGAAGCTGACAATGGAGATCTCCCCTCCACCGAGGAGAGGAAGGGGAAAAGGGGAAAGAAGGGCTGTTTCTTCCCATGAAACTCAAGCTCTCTGTGGCTGGCTGTGGCCGGGACTCCCCCCTTTCGTCGATGAGCACAAACTGCTGCCAAAACATGGGATCGAAGGAGGGAAAAAAAAACCTACCCCATCCCCAAAGGTTCCTCTGCAGGATGGACTAAACCTCCCCGATGAAATCTGAGCAGGTCCAGCTGGCGACAGAGCAGAGTGTAGGCAAGCTGAGGCCAGAGAACAAACATGACCAGGTCAAGAGCAAAATGGCCTCAGAGCTTTTCCAACACACATATCTTGCCTCCATTAAGGCAAAAAGTGAAGTGCATCCTGTTTCCAAGAAGAGGAGGGGAAAAAAACTCATCATTGCCCTCCCCACACCCCAGCCTCAGAGAGGGCCATCAACCTGGAATGCAGTTCTGCCAGCTGGTTCTTTTGTGTAGGTCAATCACCCAAGGCAAAAAACTGCCCTCTCCTATTCAACGTCTTTCTCTTACAGGGAGGCAGGGGAAAGAAAATTCCTGTTTAGTTTTTTTTAGAACAAATAAACGTATGACACTTAGTAATCTTCTCTTATCTGGACAAACAAACATAAGTGTTTAGGAGTAAAGTCAGACCAGTTAATTAGCACTAGGAAACTAAAACGAGCAAGATATCAAAGACACAATAAGCCACAAAATGTTTCTCTCCTTGTCCTCAATTTTCAGAAGCAAAAGTTTGCTATGAAGTCTCTTACAAGCATTATTATAGCCTTGAATGGTGCGTGTGTTGAAGAGAAAGATTACCTGGCTGATGAACTCTGTCGTGTAGGGCTCACTTGGATGTCCCACTTACTACTAATTGGAACATCTGTGGGGAAAAAAAGTTTGGGAAACTCTGCTTCAGACAATAGACTTAGGCAAGCTGAAAGAACCGTTCAAGGTAAATACAACACAATTCAGGAAAGGAAATATGCAAAATGTTTTGCTTGATTTAGTGAAGGATGGACTGAGTAGGCAGCAGTTCTGCTGAAAAGTGTCTCTCAAACACTATGAAGGCGAGTGTGGGAAATGCTCAGTGCTACACTGTTGCTTTATATCAGTGAGGAATTGATGAGTTTAGTTGAGAAAAACATGGGCTGGGCCCCTCACTTGTCTTGCACTTGGCTCTAGAAAGGCCTCACAACTCAAGGATGTCTGGAGGTAAGTGGAGACCTCATGGTCCAGTGATGCTTCAGTGAGGGGCAGAGAAGCACCTGCACCTCTGTACCAGCCAATAGCCACACTCCCTTCACTGGTAAAAACAAGCCTTGCTATAAATCTGATTTGTTAAGGAGATAAGGATGTGCACAAAGGCCCTCTGGTGAAGGTCAGAGAACCTTTACTGCTGCCTCAGTGGGTGGAGGAGGACTAGAGTGATTCTTTTACCTCTTTTGTCAACTACAAATTCTGACCAAAGGTAACTGAGACCCTTATTAAGCCCTATTTTTTTATATAGTAACACCCTTTGAAGTGCAAATGAAGAACATGAAACATGTAATACATGTATGCCAAAACCGACCTACAATGTATGACTCATTGTTCCATCACATTGAAAAGGGTCAAAAGTTATAGTATAAAAGGGGTTTTTTTGGGTCAGAAACAATCAGAGGAGAGAAAAATAAGAAAGAAGAAAAAAAGAGGGGGAAAACACCTCTGCCTTCTTGGGATTGGTTGATGCACTGTGTCTCTGCACCTCTTCTGATGTTTTTTTACCTCCTGAGCTTTGCACCTCCATCTGCATTGGACCACACCAGGGAATATTCATTTTTATATATACATGTATCTTGCTATCAGATCTCTCTTACTATACTTTCTGTAGAGACACATATTAACACTCTGTAGTGACTGCGTTTATCATCTTCAATCCAGAACCTGGTTTCCTGTTGCTTCAATAAACTGTATTAGTGAATCTGGTTTGTGCAAGTCCTTATTGAACATGACCAGATATATAGTACTGAAGTGGTAAATCACATTATTTTGTGAATCTGTGTTCATGAAAGATCAATAAAGACTTAGATATTCTACATAAAAGACCAGGGGAATAATCTGTTGTCTGGGTTCATTGGGATGAGAGAATTTAGGAATGCACTGCAGAAAAATAGTAGAAAGGGCCACTAATCATAGAATCATAGAAAAGGCCTCTGAAATCGTCAAGTCCAACCCTTGATCCAACACCGCCATGGTTGCTTAGACAATGGCACTAAGTGCCACATCCAGTCCCATCTTATAAACCTCCAGGGACAGTGAATCCACCACCTCCCTGGGCAGCCCATTCCAACGTCTGATTACTCTCTCTGTAAAAAATTTCTTCCTAATGTATCTGTATTCAGGAGATGGAGTAACTGCGCAAGAAAGAAATAAGAAAAGCCCACTGTAGAAAGCTCAGTTATCAGAGAAAAGGGAACTGCCAGTCTCTTCAGTGCTCCTCTGCAAGATGAGACTCAGAAATAATCAGCCGAAGATATGAATGTAGCTCACGTACAGCAAAGTGTATTAGCCTCCAGTATGGACACGGTCATTTATTAGTAAAATGAAGCTAAACTAGGTTTAGTTAATTTTTGAGAGAGAAAAGAAAAGTGTATTAACTTCTAACCTTGACTGATTTGTCACAGCTTTCCTGAGCCTTTCTGCTTAAGGAAGCCTTGCAGACAAAACTAACGCTCAGCTGAGAACAGAGAGACTGCTGGAACTGTGCCTGAGACAACAGGGAAAGGCTGCTGTGAGGCATCTGCATTTGCCTGCATCTGTGAGGCATCTGCTAAACTGCCCTACCAAAACCAGTTGAACCATAAAAATGTTTTCCCTGATATTTTCTTGTCTGTTGTTATTGTTTTCTCACATGTATAGTGTTAGTACTAATCCAGAAATGGAAATAGAATAGTAAAACTTGAGGCAATACATTTGTTGATATGATTCACATTAAAGAAAACAAAACAAAAAAGAAACCAAACAGAGAAAAGCCTGACAGAGGTGAAAAGAAGAAAAGGTGAAGAAAATGAAAATTCCCGTCTCCTATTAATTATTATACTTTTTATTCTCCCTATGAAGTCCATTATATTTTACTGCATTAAAATTGTTCAGAATAGTCATAAATATCAGCCTTCTTCCTTCAGTAATATTTCAGGTATTTTCTCCCCAAAATATATTACAGACCAACAAATGTAGGATTCCACTTTGAATTAACCTCCAATGAAGTCTAATATTATTCAGTGATGACAGAGAGAATCTGGGGATCTTCACCCAGAAATTAACACTTGTGAGTAACCTGTATGAAACATTCCAGTGGTCATGTTTAACTAAATATTAATGACACTTCTTTCAAAACAGTAGTGGAAAATAACTAGCTAATGGTTAGGACATCTACATTTTGAGTTTCTAGTACTATGTTCCAAGGTATTCATTATACTTCATAGTACATATGGATTATGTATAAAATCCCAGGTGGTTTTTGCCACAGGTGATGATCACACTGTGCTTTGTAATTCAGCCTAGATAAAGGGGTTTTATCTAGTCATTGCAAAATTTTTTTTATCTAGTCATTGCAAGATTTTTTTAATATTTTACACAAAAATTTCTCATTAATTTCAAGTGGATTGCAATAAAAATGCTTAAAGACAGAATAAATTAATTGTGCTGCAGAGCAAATAGGGCTTGAGAAGCTGAGCTTGTTAGAGGTGACCAGAGATCCCTGTGGTTGGGAACACTGTCCTGCAGATTTCTTTCTCCAGTTTGTACCTACAGCTGAGAGGTGGAAATTAACATTGCTCACCAAACAGATGCTCTACCCCGTCTCCATTTTACGAGTATATTTAATCTAATAAAATTCATTTACATTGAGTAATTCCTATAGCACAGATCTGACGGAGAAATACAGCAACAATATTAACTGTAATTCTTGAGAAGTTCCATGAATTTCACAGCTTTCAAAATGCAAAATGTTGCATTTTTTTATTTATTTGACAATTTTAATTTTGTACCTCTTTTTTTTTTTTTTTTTCCCTTTCTCAATGCTTCAGTGTAATAGGATTGATGTTTGCGGTTTTCAAAATCTTTTCAGTCTCTTCTTGGTTTTAAAACTCATGCAAAACATGTTGTTTAAAACTGTATTGATCGATTCCAGCAGATATTGCACCTCTTTGAGGTCTTTCCCCTAGTATGTATTTAGTGATATGTGTTAAAATACAGAATGTGGAAATAAGAAGAGTAAGCTTCAAATATTTGCAGACCTCTCTTTCAGAATAGAGGGTCAAAGATTTAGAAAATTAAAATTCAAGCCAAAAGCAAAAGAAAAAAACAGGGTTTTTTTTGGTTGGTTAGTTGGTTCTTGTTTGTTTGTTTTTGTGTGTGGCGGGTTTTTTTTTAATAATTTCTTTTGGGAAAATATGATTTTTATTTTCTGAAAAAAAAAAAGGTTTTTGTGAGAATTCATCTTTGCAGAACATGCCACCACATTTCTAGCCATCCATAAAGCTCTAAATGCTCAGTAAAAATTGTATCTGTCTGCAAACACAAGAAATGTTCTCCCCCAGCTGTCATTTTCTACAATGCTTATTTACAGATTTCCAGGATGAGTAACTGTGTTCGTGATGGGAGCTTAAGCAAACTGTGCTGAAAATTATCCAATGAATGGCAAAGGCAGAGAGCGGGCCTTTGGTTTGCTTTTCAACCATCGGTGAGGAAAAGGTGACACACAGTTGCAAAGACCCCATGTCAAACCACGTCTCTGTCCAAGAGTCAGATTATCCATCTGTTTCCTCAGCCACTCTCCTCTGCATTGGCTGAAGGAAAGGGAGCTGTGCCAGTCCTGCCTGAGCTGGGCTTAGTTTCAGCTGAGATGTCCCAGCAGCCACAGGATGGGGCAGAACAATGTTGTGTGTGTCTTTGTCCACCAAACCGCTTGTGTACAAAGGATGGAATTTCTAATATTCTCTCTTTGAACATGGAAAGCTCCAGTAGACACTGAAGTTTTCCCCTCCAAGCATTCCTGCAGCAGGGTTAGCAAGCTCCTTTACCAGGATTTAGAGTCACTCTTCCATGGCCTGCCTGCTTTCCAGCGATATTTTGGTGGTTGTTTCTGTCATTCTTGGTTGCTCCTGCACAGACTTAATGACTGTGTCGTTGCTTTCATTGCACTGGTTTTGCTACAGAACAATGTCTATGTTTGCATTCCTGCAGACATGCACATGCACACAGAAAATCAGAACCCGTGGAAACAAAAATGGCAAGAATTTGAATGAGGAAAAAGCAATCACTCTCTAGGGGAAAACATTTACTTACATAATGAGATCAGCTTTACAAGGAAAAATAATAGATTTAATTTTTAATAGTTTTAGTTTTTGTTTTTAGTTAATCATAAATTAAAATTAATAATAATCTAAAATACTAAATTTTAGATTAGATATTACATTGAAATTCTTCCCTGTGATGGTGGTGAGGCCCTGGCACAGGTTTCTCAGAGAAGCTGTGGCTGCCTCATCCCTGGAAGTGTTCAAGGCTGGGTTGGACAGGGCTCTGAGCAACCTGGTCTAAAGGAGGGTTCCTTGCTCATGGTAGGGAGGTTGGCATTAAACCCCTTCCAGCCCAAACAATTCTATGATTCTTTGATAAAAAAAATTGAGAACAAGAATTTTATAGGTTCATTGCTGCTAAAGTTATATATAAACACAAAATGTATATGGAATCAACTCCTAAATCCCCACACTGCTGTGAAAAATACTGATGTGGGAGGATTTGATTTGTATTTTCGTAATGCTGGAGAAATATTGACATATATAAAAAAATCTTATTTCAATTGCTAAATATGGTAACACAGTGTAAAAATTATAAATATTTTTTATTCTTTATTTTAGTGACAAAAATACAGAAAAATGTAAAATTATTTAAGAAATAATCATCTCCAAACTGTCGTGGCTGCTTTTCATATAAATGAAAACCTTATTCACATCACTGTCTCTGTCAAAACTTGTGCAGTAGTTGGCTATTGGTGAATATGTTATTATTTTGAGAATTAATATTTTGTCCAGAGTATTTCAACCAGCACTGTTAATTAAATAATACCAGCACTTTCAATTAAAATATGACATTAGAAAATATGGATGCAGACCAGCAATACATTTTTGAACAGTTTGTAAATGATTAAAATCAAATAATTTCTTAAAATATTGCCTGTGTAGTAGCTTAAAATGTTCTTCTGAGGGAAGAAGAAATCTAAAATACGTCATGAAGAAAGAATAAACACGAATTACTGGTACAAAAGGGACCTCACTTAAATTGCAAATGCTGTATAATCTCTTCAGAGCAGAAGCATTTATAGTAGGCTTGCCTACTACTCACCATAATGGATCTTGGATGAAAAGTTGTTCTTGAGGGTTTTTGTGGCATGAATGTTAAGGAAATTGTAACTCTATAGCTTCACAGACTTAAAAAGTAATTTTCCAAGTCATAGTGTTGATTCTAGAGTTCATTATTAGGCATGATGATTCATTCAAAAAATAAAATAAAAACGCCCAGAAAATTAGAATATTCCATTAAGTTATACTGATTTATATTATGTGCATGTCAAGCCCCTTCCAGACATGTACAAAAGGAATTTTGCACAGAACGCAAACTATTTTTACCTTGTGTTTTCATTTGCATTTCATTTAATCTTGAATGACTACAGGTCAGCTTATTCAAATGTTCATGTTTTATTGAACCTGATTATAGACCACCCAAGAGACCTGAGATGGATTCACATCCAACCCTCACCGTCTCACTGCAGGAAACAACTCTATTTATTCCTTTGCCTCTTCTCTGTCCCCAGACTGATTCTCTTCTTGACTGAAGCTTCTGCTTCGGTCTCCTCTTCCCCTCCTTGGTGCTGTTTCCTTTTCTTGGGCACATTAAAAATATTTATTTTAAAGAAATGTAGACAGGTAAAAAACCAGATCCTTAAGAGAGTTAGTTAATTAGAAACTCCTCTGTTTGCTATAACCAAACGAATTCAGCTACAGCCATTCTTTTTTTTTTTTTTACTTTGAAGAGAGTAGTGCTATTTGGGGAATAGAGTATAAAAGTGAAAGAGCATGTTAGGCTTAAACGTGTAGATAAGGTATCAACATTGTTTTGTAACCAGGCATTTTCATAATCCACCTGGAAGGTTAAGCTGTAATAGTAATTTAGCTACGGTCACAAGGTTATACCTGTTGAGATAGGTTTGATGTAAGTGTAAATTAGTTATCTTTCTGTCCATGGAACATGCTTATGTTCTGACCATATATGGGTAATAATGTTTGGGGATGAATGTATGTATAAGGTAGATAAAATGAGGGATAGAAGGCTAGTTAAGGATTTTTGTGTCCTTGTGTTTACCTTTTTCTCTGGTTGTCACTTAGTGTATTGGATAAAATGTTAAGTGGAAAACACAAAAAAGAGTTTCATAAGAAAATAAAGCAAGTGTGACTCAACACTGCTTTCTGCATTGATAAAAGCACTTTTGACTTTAACAGAAAATGGTGATTTATAACTCATAATATTTTTCTGGAATAACTGTGTCTCTCTATAAAAAGATTGTACAGTGACTAATCAGAGTAAAACCAACAAAGAAACCAAAATAAACCTAAAGTAATAAATGTTTGTAATTTATCCAAACTGAATTAATCTGACCTACAGCTCAATTTCTTGATACATTTTCACTGTAATATTTTGTTCATGTTGTCTGAATGCAGCAAGGGGGGATAACAGGAGCACAGGAAAGTTGAGATCACTGCTCCTGTGTCTGATATTTAGCTTAATAATCAGTAGGATCAAGTTGAAGGAAAAATCCTTCTCTGTTTCTGCAGTTCTCTAATGGAAAATGCTTGATTGTAGTATAAAAATGATGCATTCATGGATGGATGGTTTGTAGGCACTGCAATGTCAAGGATCAGATCCAATAATTACACCAGTGAGTCCATTAGAAATTTCTTATTAACCCATCATGGCCACAGCCAACCTAAATTTTTTAAACACAGAGAAATTTTTTTATGACAGAGTCACTTTTCTGTAACTGCCAAAATATGGACAAAAAAACCCCCAAAACCAACAACCTGAAAAACTGTAGACAAAGATTAATTTCAGCAAGAGAAATGCATCCATAATAATGTTATAAATTGACAAGTATTTATTATAATGGAAAATCTTATAATAGATTTCACTGTTTTTACCAAGTTTAATGATAATTGCAAGTAACAAATAGAGTAATTCAAAATTCTGCTGACAATACCAATAGAAAAAAGTTTTACTTCTTAGTTTTTCCAAAGCAAAGTTTGTGTTGGAACACAAACTGCACATCACCTGGTCATGCTGCATTTTTTCTTACTCTGATACTGTAAAGATGAACAATTAGTTTAACAACCATTATAACCGCGTTTATTATAGTGGGATAATTCAATCCATCTAAGTTCTTCTATTGTTTAAGTATTTGAACATCTGAAAAGTGCAAGAAAAATGCCTTTCTGCAGGAACTGAGACTGATGAGACTGTACTACCTTTTTTTCAAAAGTCCACCAGGGCCAGAGTTGTAAAATGGTACTGTTTTAAAGGCACTAACCTCAATTTTTTCCATGCACCTCTGTCATCTTTCTTCTCCTACCTAGGTTGTATACATTTGTGCATGAGAACTGTCCTTTTGTAGTCAACACAGTGGGAGCCTGGTCCATACCTAGGGATTCTGTATGTTTTGCTTTGTTTTATATAGCAGAAATAAGGAGTGAACTAAAACTGAATTTTGGACACTGCTGAGCCAAAATCTTGTGAGGTTATGTATGCAGAACCCTTTTAGCCAAAACATAGAAATTCTTCTTCTTTCACATGCTATTATTGACGTCTGAGGGACAGGCAAGAATTGACCTTTGCTACATGTTTGTTTTACAGGTGCAAGTAAGCTGACCAATTTAATCTCATTGGTATCTGTCCCTGTCATACAAATCCACTTTTGTGCCTTTCACACAACATATTGGCCACACACATGCACAGCTTTATATACAGTCTATCTGACAACATTTATTTCAACTTATAGCATAGGTGGATAAGTGGCATTATTTTTGATCTCAACAATACTGAGTCAGTTCCTCAGCTCTTGTATGGAAGCCCACAGTTTTCAGCAGAACCTGGCTCATAGCTTACACTAAATGCTACATTCTTGTGTCGTGTAATTGGCTATTTCACAGCTAAGCAGTGTTTCATGTTACTATCTAATTATCAAGCAAGGATACATCAAGCTCATGGTAACATTGTGAAATACATGCATTAAATTATATGGTAGATGAAACCCCTCAGATTAATAGTTTATACAGGAGCTGACAGGACTTCTTGCCCCTGCTGGCACTCTCACAGCGTGTGGTGAGTGCCAGCTCTCTCTTCCAGCTCTCTCTCTGGGGAAAACTCCCTGTCAAAACTCTCTCATTGAGCTGGTAGATGCAATTCAGCCGCCCACAAAGCTGTAGAGGGACTCACAGTGTTCAAGCCTCCTGTGCCAAATCTGTCCCCTTGCTTCAATAGATGTTCCCCTACAAATAAGGTCTAAGGGGAATTAGTGATCTTTTTCCTTGCATTGAATCTTCTTTAGGACAAAATCTGGTCCACGAAATGAATATTGCGGAGTTCAATTATCAACACTGTTTTCCCCCCAAAGCTGTGTTTAATTGCTGTTTGGGTTTTGAGTTGGTTGCTTTCAGGTTTCATTTCAAGAAATCCAGATGATACGTGTAATCTCTTATTAATTCCCCGGGAAAGCGTAATTCTCAGTTATGGTTTTCCTCATGTCCGTTTTACAGATGACTGAAACATAAATTAACTTCATTTTCTTTGCTGGTACATTTATACAGTTCAGGAGTAAGTACCTATAAGGCTTTGTCCTACAAAGAATGTATGTGCTTAAAAATTAACAAATATTACAGATGCCAAGAATGTGCTCTGCCTCAGTACATTAGTCTGTTATCTTTAACAGAAAAGCCTGAAAACTGAAGAAAAACATGCATGCCAAGAGCTCCCTTCCTTGCATGTTTGCTGAAGAGAGATGTGAACTTGTCCAGAATAACTCAGGAAGATTGCATAAGTGCAGCATGAGAGACAACAGATGGCAGTCTTAATCCATGGTATTCAAAGTACTGCAGAAACATCAGTGTCTCTTGCCCCTCACCCAACAAGTCACAGCTATCTTTCAGCAGTTTGTAGGTCAACGTACAAACACATTTGAAAAGTTCATTTTGAGGATCTTTTCCTTCTACAAGCATGGTTTGATTTACATCCGCCCTACTATCCCTATAAATGGACATCAAGGTGAGGACTGACAGCATCAGGAAGTGGATGGTTTCCTTGCATTTAGCTCAGGAGGACACTGCAGGGTTGTTGCAGCCTGAATATAGAGTATTTGGCACTGCGAAGACCCAGTCTGCTGAGCAAAGCCTTAGTCCCCACATAGATAAGCACACTGCAAACCCTCCTGGATAGATTTGCCCTGCACGGTTCCCAGAAGGAGACAGAAGCCATGCACCTTGTCTCCCTTGTCCTTTGCCTGGGTAGCACTCCTTTTGAGGAGGTCACACAGGAAGGCATGCCTGTCTGCCTTCCCTCAAAAAAACACTTACATAAACTGTCCGAAATGAATTTTGCTACGGACTATGACAACTTTCTTTGCTTTCTCTTGTGAAATTCTGACTAAAAGATGGGTCCCCAAGGCATTCATGGCTGAACAGTGATTTTCTTTTCCTGTTTGTATGGAGAGAAAGGCTAGGGTTTTCCTGACTTCTGAGAAATAAAATCCTGAAGGAAATTTCTTCTTCACCTGTACTTTTACAGGGGATAACATGATTATAAATCTTTCATCAGACTGCTAAGGGGCTTAATTAGCTAATAAATCAATTAAATCACTGTGAGCACAAGCAGCTGCAAGCTTAATCTTGCACTGGTAGTTTGTTCTGTCTTCTTTGAGTAGAGCCGTGGAGCCACTGGTACAACTTACTTGTGCTTTCTGAAGTTTGTCCTGCAATTTAATCCCGGAGCTTTTTTCTCCCTAGTCAAGAATACATTGAAACACACCATGCCTCATTATCATAACCAAACTCTGGAGTATGGTATAGGTCCACAGGATTCTTGCCAGAGATGTGTCACATTGATGTATCTTAGGTTGGAGTCTGTGTTGTCAAGAGTTGCCATAGTCACTGGATGGAGAAGATGCTTCTAAATTACTGAGACAATAAAATTTTACAGCCAAAATTCCGAAGTTCCTGATTATTATTTTCAAGAGTTCCTTCTAAAATACAGGCAAAGGACTTCTAGTGATAAAATTGCCACAGAATAATACTATCTAAGTTATCCTTGGCAAATACAAATATTCTAGGAGAATTGTCCGAGGAAAAAAGACAATTATACAAGGTTGTTAATGGTAGTTGCCCTAGCTAACCAAACCTGATGAAAACTGAGTAAGAAAAGAGGCAAGAATAAAAAGTGATCCAGCGCATTTCAGAATCTGGTTTAATTTTCATGTGGCACTGCAAATCAACTTCAATTGTCAGGCCAACTTTGCAAATCCCTCTGTTTTGTTATAGCAATTAGCAAATTGCTTTTTGTAGACACAAATTTATAGGACATTCATAAAATTAATAGAAACAAATGTCCAATGAACTGGATTCTTCCTTGATTTTCCAAATACAGAGTTTGATCTTTTCTGTGTCCAAGCTCATAAGAGATTGTGCACAAGGTCCCCATCCAAGATTTCAGACCCACTAAAACTTGGATAATGTATTCTCTGAATTTAATGTGAAAGGAGTCCATAACACTGTCATAAATTTTTCTCTCTAGGCAACGGGTGGAAATCCATTGAGAATGCTGAGTTCAAGGAAGCAATGATGAATGCATTGAAATATAGTTTTTTACTTTCCCTTTTGACAGGCTTTACAAAGTAGTTGTTGAATACTTTAAATATGCTGTTACCCAAATGCTTAAAAGTAGGTGAAAGTTTATTTTTTGATAAGATTTGACAATACACAAGATCTGAGTGCTGGGTATGAGATTATGCCTACAAAAGTCTGTGGAAAAATGACTTTGCTTCTCTGGCTACTGGAACAATTCCAAAATGCAACATGCATCATGTGCTGTGGGCATGACTGTACAACTGTCTTGTTGCCTGTTGTCTAAACATTTTTCTCAATGTTTTTTGTAGAACACATTATTTTCCTGACTTCTGTTTGTGAAAAACAACATTTTTTTTCTTTACTCTGTCATGAATTCTTTTTTTCAGATACAAAGCAACTGCCACTTGCACTTATGTGCTGATTTGCAGGTACCTCAGGTTTCATAAACTGCACACAGACAGAGTAACTTATTCCAGAAATACAGCTGGGAAGGGAGTACCTGATTTCAAGGCCAGGGAAAATCAGTGGTTAACATGTATCTCTCTAGATGGTGATACCCATTGTGACATGCAGAAAACCTCTTTATCACACTGTTGATGTTATATCAGGAATGTATCTCTATACACTGCAGCTTTTTCAGTCAGTAGATTAAACAAAACCCTCCTGAATGTCTTCATTCTACAGTCGGATGGTGTGACACAGGATGGAAGCAATTTATTGTCATTGAAATGCATCTTTAACTTTTACTGTACAAACTTTGATTTCATAAATTATTCCACCTGTAACCAAGTCTTCTGGATAGCACCTCAAAACAGATATCGAAAGACAGGAGTCACAACAACAAACCCAAATAAAATCCCCAAAACAAAGAAAAAGGAAAGAAAGGCAATAGGGAGAAGCATAAACCAACAAGAGCCAACAGAGGGAGAATAATCCCCAGCCTGTAAGAAATTCATGTGCTCAGCTGCGTGGTTCCATAAAGTGCAGAATTTCCCTGCTCCCCAGAAATCATCTTTCTCTATTTTTACACCCTTTTTGATATCTTTAACTCATAGGAAAATAAAGAGAGAGCAGGATCTGGGTAGGGCATAGAATTATTTCTGGCAATGATGGGAAATACTAATATCTTACAAGAAAACTACGTGGTAGACTTATCTCTAATGACTGAACTGCTGCAGAGTTCTCCAGAATGAAAAAACCCAACTCTAAAATCAACACTACTTTGTGAATAATTTACTAACAATTAAGAGCTAAATTAATCAACTCTCTCTCTGTGCCTTGAATTGTTCACCCAGCTCTGACAGTTCATCTGCACATTTGTTATTTAGCTCTGATTAGTTTCATAAGCATAATTCTAAATCAGAGGTTTTGGTTAACGGAAATCCAGTAACGGAGCTGCTTGAAATTTTTCAGAAAAACATTTTTATCATAGAAAATACCAGTTACCGAAATAAAATACTAGTTTTATGCAGAAAGATGTCACATTGATAAAAAATTCATGTGGAGGTCTTCTCAGGTTCAGGACAAAACTTTAATTCAACAAAAATGGAGAGAGGAGAAAGGGGGAGGTGGGGAAAGTGAAAATAGGACCTGAACTATGTAGATCAGGGACTTTGCCTACGAATCTTCCACTTGTCAAAGGCACCAGTTGACCTACCACTCTGAGTGGACTACTAAATTTTAAACCAAAATTACTATTTTGATTGACTGTGTTGCTTCTAACATTGAAAGGTAATGATGCACTCTGCCTGATCATAAATTTTACATGACCAAAAATAAATATGTAAGTCACGGGCCAATTTGGGGTATATTGAGGCACAATTTGTAGTTAAAGCAACCAAAACCCTTCAAGTATCCCTGAAAGTGTTGCCAAAATCATCTTAACAATACCACACCGCTAATCAAAATAAAAGGCCAAAAGTTCATTATCACAAATTAAAGACTTAGTTGATTCCACTCATAGCTAATGGGAAGTAGATGCATTTATATATTTTTCAGGCATTTTCAAGTATATAATGTTCTTTTTCAGAATTAGCAAGTTGCTATAGCTACTGATTATCTCCCAAAGTTGTGTCAGTTTTATAACTACTGGACTCCTTTACACCTTAGTCTCACCAGACAATACTTGGTATTATGAGCTACACCTACCCTGAAATATGGGAAGAAATATGAGCTGGATGATAGCATGGTCTGCAGCACTTTGTTTATGAGAATGTCCTTCTAGCAAGCTCCTGTATGGCAGCATGAAAATGGAATTAACATTTCTTTTCTGTCCTTGAGACATAGATCAAACAATATTGTCAGAAGAGAGGTTTCTCTGTCAAACATTCCTTTGATCCCGCTGGAGACTGCGCTACTGAGCTTGTGTATCCTTCGGATCAGAGAATGTGCCTCACTATGTTTTGTTAAACTGCTCTGTCTATAGGCTTTGGTGTTGCAACCGTGGCATTTATTAATAACACTGTACAAGGAGAAGGTAGGGTTGCTACCGCACTGTTCCAACAGATTTTGTGTTGTTTTCCTCAGCTTTTTTTGGGAGTGTTCTTCTATTTGTTTGTTTATCTCAAAGATCAAATCTAGTCATTGTAAAATCTTCAGGACCTAGTTCTATTTGTAGTTAGTAAAGCACCTTTTTTCCCCCTTGAATGAGGAGAAGACCTGTTGTCTTATTTAGAAATTAACACTCAGAAGGCAGAAAGATTTCCATTCCTTTCAGTAACAGGAACTATATAAATATGTCTTGAAGCAACTTAGACAGGTAGGTAAAGTGCATTATTCACAAATTTAAAATGCACATATTTTTTGATTGATTTGACCAGAGCCACGCAATTGCTATTACTTTTTGCCACATTGCTACCAACATAAACAAAAGTGTTACAAGCTAATAATACACCTCGGTGCTACTGATGGGATCATATAGCGAGAGCAAAAGCATTATTGTCTGTTAAGAAAATTAAACCAGCAATTTTAGGGGTAGACTGAGCTGCTTGAGCTTCAAGACTTTAGTTAATGTGTGGCAGAAGTTTGCTGATTCACCAGCACAGGCTGGGGGCTGACCTAGTGGAAAGCAGCTCAGCAGGGAAGGACCTGGGGGTGCTGATGTACAACAAGATGTCCATGAGCCAACTGAATGTCCTTGTAGCCAAGAAGGTCAATGGGATCCTGGGGTTAATTAGAAGGAGCATTGCCAGAAGGTCAGAGAAGTGATCCTGCCCCTCTACTCAACCCTGATGAGGCACATCTGGAGTGCTTTGTCCAGTTCTGGACTCCTCAGCATAAGAGTGACATGGAGCTCCTGGTGTGCATCCAGTGAAGGGCTACAAATATGATTAAGGGACTGGAACATGTCTTACGAGGAAAGGCTGAGGGACCTGGGCCTGTTCAACCTCAAGAGGGGATGACTGAGAGGGGACCTCGCCAAAGTCTGTCAGTGTCTGCAGGGAGGTGTCAGGGCATGGCCCAGGCTCTGCCTGGTGGTGCCGAGCAATAGGACAAGAGGCAACGGGCAGAAACTGACGCTCAGGAAGTTCCACCTGAACATGAGGAAGAACTTCTTTCCTGTGCAGGTGACCAAGAACTGGAACAGATTGCCTGTTGAGTTTGTGGAGTCTCCCTCACTGGAGATATTCCAGAACTATCTGGACACAATCCTGTGTGATGTGCTCTGGGACGACCCTGCTTGAGCACGGAAGTTGGACCAGATGACCCACTGTGGTCCCTTCCAACTTGACCCATTCTTTGGTAAGGAATGTTTTCAGTAAGCATATAATATTGCTGTGTGTATATTTAGACCTCTTTTCTAACTCTTGTAGATGGGTGGTGTTGGTGAGCGGTTGCATATGTTTGGTGCATAGGCTGTGCTTATCCTGGTGATCCCAACTGAGAAGGTAGGCAGAGGGTGTGCAACTCTCTCCCAGAAATCTTGCTGACATCTTGCTGATACCTCTGCTGGCTGGTGAGAATTGGGTAGAAGGAAGAAAGGAAGAAGAGATCATTGATTGATTGTGCCTTGACGTGGAAATAGGATGGAGACATTTTATGAGCCTGAGCTGTGACAGTCCAGTGGTTTGCTGTCCAGGCACCACCTTTGAGCTTAAGCCCTTGTAAGGTGTATAAGGCACACTTATCCTACTCAAGGATGCTGAAATTTTTACAGTAGACTTATGGCTTCCAAAGATTCTCGATACATGTGACAACTGGGAAGGAATATGGCTGCATTTTACCAGTGTAATGTGCAACTGAAATGACCTTTGAGGTATTTACTGCTTTCAGGATTGTAGATTCCTAAGTGAGAATTTTTCAAATCTGGAAATCATGAATAATGCAATTACCTGAATCATAGCAGTCTCTTCAATGACATCTGCCCAATTCTAGTTGTCAGATGTTTTAATGAAATAACAAAGCAGTTAGGACAAAGAGCATTTCTTTGTCTTGTAACAGTGACAAAACAAAAATCTACTTCAATTTGTTACTCAGACTGTGTTTTTTGTCTTGGACCAGAGCTGACAACCAAAATTAGATTAGGCTGTAATGCAGATGTATCAGTAGAGTGACTCCAAGGAAGTCTGTAGGTTTTCTCTGGCATGCAAGAATTTCTGTAGTCATAACATTTCCTGGCTCTGTAGCTCAGACTGTGTAGCTGACTGGAGGCTGTTCCTCACTAATGGATGCTGTAAGAACACTGGCTGATAGCATTTTACTCTGACAGTGGTGCATTTGGTTATTGCCCCTTCCAATGTAATAGTTCTCTACTTTTTCCAGAGATAAATATTTTTTCCAGAGACAATACTGGGGATTATTTTTATTTTCAAGGAAGGAAAAGGAATTCCCTGGGGTTCCAGGATAGCTGCTTTTTAAAAATTTCTGTTCAGAAGGAAGTGACATGCAAAGAGAAGGGTGGGATATTTTTCTGCCTTGTTTCACAGACTTCTGTTTTCGGTAACCAGTTCCTGTTCAGTCTGTTCCTATTGTTATCATGTAACTGTGTTAATGTGCTCTTGTAAGTAACTTCTTTTTAAAGAAAAAGTATAATTCAGCTTACCTAATTTAATTTTTATTTTAAAATTCTTGTCATGTTTTTGACCAATCATTCTGTCATTGGGCTTATGAAACTAAATAAACTGTTTCAAACTGCTTTCCAAAACAAGATAATGTCATTTTTTTTCTCAGTGTGGTGAGACATTATTTGCTGCAGCATGGTTCACCCATTTATTGAGTATTTAATTTTTCTCTTGTTCTACTTCAAACTGGGAGAAAACTGTGTTAACTACTGTTGCTGCAAGGGCCTGCAAATCAGATCTAGTATTTTAAATACAGCTCTTCTCTGAAAATATTTGTAATCTTTTTGAAAAATATTGCCTGCTAGAATACTTGTATTTACTTGCAGTAATGATTTCCTTGAAACTGAAGATTTGCTCAGAAATTCTAGCTACACCTCTCGACCACCCTGTATGAGCAAGAACTGTTGTGAAGATTGTTATTTTCTCTGTCTAAGGACAGTAAGAGTTTGCAGATAGAGACTCTGAGCTCCTTTTGGAGATCAGCAGGGAAGCCCATTAGTCTTTGTGCTAAACCATCCTGGAAGGTGTATCCTTAACCACCTTTGCCATCGGAACAAACTGCAACTGCCAACAGGCAGCAGAACTCTTCAACTCAAGCCAGCTCAAGCCACTGCCAAAATAGAGAACAGTGTTTTATAGGCAGAAATCTGTGTCCTTTGCATGTGCCAAACAAGAATGAGGGCCCCTGTGGCTCTGCACAGACAGGCTCGTGCCTGCTGCCTGCACAGTCAGCACTAGGGGTGTGAGTGGGCACAGATGGACACTACGGACAGGCAGTGATGAGAAAGGAGTTCAGAACCTGGAGTTGCACAGAAAATATATGAATTGACAAATGGGAATCATGGGGAAAGAAAGAAAAAGAGGTTTTCAGAGTGAGGAGTGATCTGTGAGAGGGAAGAAAAGTAAATTCTCATCCTAAGTCTTTAGGAGACCCTCCTCTCTCTCCAAAATTTTCTGTTCTGCCAGACTAACTGCTGTCCCAGCTATAGTAGTCCCCACCTCACTCAGTAGAAACCTGAGTTCAGTCTTACTGTCTTGGTCTGCTCCACAGCTAGAACTGAGTTTTGTCTACACAGTTCACAAACCTTGAACTGACACTGAATATGACTTTCAAGCAATTGTATCAACAAACCTTGTTCAATTTTGGTATTGCCATCAGTAAACCCACTTTGTTTAAAACTAATCTTTTAAAGTAATATTTAAGTTAGATTTTGCTGATTGTTTAGACTATTACTGAAGTAATCATATCTATATTTGTGCATATTCATATTTGTACAAACAGAGAGCTTTATCTTCAAACAAGGATGCCCATAGTCCCTGTTGTAAGGTTTTGTAGGTCACTGGAAAGCTTCTCATTGAGTCTCTGCAAACACAGTCAGTATCTACAAAGCTTTCATATCAAATAACAAACTGGATAGCATATCTTTTATAAATGTAAACATATTTTGTTTCCCATGTACTTGTTGAAGTATAGAGGGGAGGCATATTAGTCTTCCATCTCAAACCGAGTTTCACGACACCCGTTGTCCTCAATCTTATTAATAACCTTCTAGAAAAGTTGTTTTCAAATCCAATCCAGGCATCTGATGTTTGTTTATTTTAGTCTAAATATGATAACTCATTATTTGAAATTGCTAGTAAAAAGTTATTTTTCTTGTAATGTTTTTTAACTGTAGTAATTGTTTTTGCAAGTTGGTTCTCACACTATTAGAAAAATTTTAGTTTTTTTGTGTAGCAGTGGGAAAATACTTTAGAATCACATGAAACTGGAAAATATGTCATATCTCCTCCATCAATTATTCAAATAATTACAGATAGTCCCTAGTTACTAAGATAGACTTTCTCATTTGCATGTAAAAAGAGCACGTAATCCAGTTAGCAACCAGATTGCTTTCTTAAACACTGTGACATTTAGTCTATTTGATGCTGCATTAGCCCCTTCAGAAATAAATTTACCATATGAAACTAATCACTTTAAAGGTTTAGCCACTAAGATTTTCATGTTCCTTGCTTTAATTGCTTATTTAGTTTATCTTAGAGTGCTTATCATGCTCACATATGGGCCTCTCAGCTAGTAAATGTGACAGTAATCCAGCTGTCTGAGTAGCGGGTATTGGATGTTAAAACTTAAACACTGGATCATATTTAACCAACTCTCTTATAATCTTAGTCAATATAGACCTTACTGTGACTTGCTAACTCAGAAATACGTTAATGATGGTACTAAAATATAAAACATAATCAAAAAATGCAACCAGCTGGGGTGATTTTCTGTTCTTAAATTCCGGTGAGTTAGTATTATACGACTAAATGGACAGAATTGGATTGAATCTCAGTTTGACACCTCGCTTACCATGACCGGTTCTGCAGTCAGCTGCTTTGTGCCACCTGCTGGTCTCCTCACTCTCCTGTACAGTAACATTACACAATAATGGTTTTCTCACAGTGACACTACTTCTGTGCCTCTAAAATGTTTACTATTAATTTAGGCAGCCTTTATTACTTGTTAATCTAAGGTTACATATACATATCGATGCCATTAAATGTCATTCATGGGACTGAAAAGCAGGGGTGAGAAACACTGAGCAAAGAAGAATAAAACTTTTGATCAACTGTATATTTTCTCTGATTGTGAAGAAAACTTTGTAGTCCTTATGTCTTGATAAATGTCTCTTGGGAATGACTGTTTTATTGGATATGCCATAAGCTGATTGGAGTAAAGACCTTTTTATTGTAGTTAATTCCTGTGTGTTTGTACAGGGACAAGAACATGGAAGTGGTGGTCCTTAGTAGGGGTTCAGACATTGCTGCAGTCCTAGAAATAATTTGTGGCAATTTATTAACCTTTTAATTATTCTATTTATGAAATTATTTGTTCCCAGGTTTGAATATGGAAAACTGTAGACCACCCATTCTTGAGCAAGATGGAAGATATTTATTCACTACTTATAAGGTGATACACTGGTCTGCATACTTTGCAAACTTTGAAGAAGTATTTGGGATTTTTTTCTGAAAATAAGTGAAAACCAGTATTTTTTGCTGTGCTGTACTGTCTAGAAGGATGTGGAAAATCGGTTGTTGGTGATGTTCTTTGAGCAATTCTCAAACAATTTTATTTTTATTATGACTATGGCTTCAACCCGTTAAAAAATGTTACTGAGATTGGGATACCACATGCACATTACTTAACTACTAATTCCTACATATTGCAAAATTTTGTCACTTAAAACTTTGGCTTATATCTGCAGTTTAGATTCTTTATCTGTTCTCAAGTAGAAAAGTTCTGAAATTCCTACATTGTCTTGCCTCAAACCATCTTATTGTAGTTTCTGATGCTTCCTGACAGTTACTTTAAGCTGAAAATGCACTCTAAAGCAGTTTTTCTGTTTATATTTTTTCCACAACAGTAGACAGGAAATTTATTTCAGAATACTATTCTGTATATAAGAATTTTAAATAATCAGGAAGCTCTGATTTAACACTCTCCTGAATTTCCTGACTAAAGGTAAATATTTCTTGTTAAATGAGGCCTTCTCTCTTCCTTGTCATCTTTACTTTGTTTTCTTTTGAAGTAGAGGAGTACTTTGAAGGAAGTTAGAAAACACAAGTTCAGCTTCTGCTTCTTTGACTTCTTTATGTGGGAAGACATTTGTCACACAACATTTGTTGTAGTTTTTCCAAACAGAATCAAGATTAATGTTGTGTCTTCCTTCTCTGAGGAAGACAGAGTATCTTATCCTTTACTGCGAAGACTAAGTGAATGAGTTTCCTGTACTTGAGTTTCTGTCTCTTTTCTTTATCTTTCTGTGGATTTCCACAATTTCTGTCAAGACTTCTTAGTTTTATTTCCTTCTAAGATGAGAAATTTTGGCTCCCCAGTGTTCCTGTCCTGCAAACAACAGTTTTCACGGCTCAACATGTTGCTGAAAAATTCCATATTGATGTCATAGAAATTAAAGTCATTGAGAACAGCAAAACCCCCACAGCCATATTAAACTTTTGAAAAGTCTTTCCTGTTTTTCTCATGAGGGCTTTATCCACAGATTTTCTTGGCAAAGTTAACTGGAATTCATTGAACTGATCCAAACTCAATTGCACCTACATTCCTAATTATTCTGTTTTATAATATGCCTGACTTTTAATATTAGAATATATATATTAGAATAACCCTCAGTAAATTGTAAAACAGGATTTTAATAACATCTTCAAGACTCTAAGACTTGGAAAACCAGTTCTGATGTAACCAGTTCAGAAAGTATGTATATTACGAGAGGAAAGGTTCCATTTACACATTGTATTTTTGTTTGTTTGGTTAGATTTTTTAAAGAAAAACCCTCTATGAAGGATTATTTCTCATTTTTATCTCCATTTTTAATATATTAACAATATAGCCTCAAATGAAAATTAGGCACTACACCTAAACACAATGATGCATTTTTCATCTGATTTGATTCTTCTATACTTTAGTTCCTGATCTGTAAAGAGACTCCTATTGTTTCTGTCCTTAGAAGAATATTGTGAATATAAATTCATGAGCACTAAGAAGTGTTCATGAACAAAGAGATAAAGAATTTACAAATGGATAGCGTGAAGGATGTGGATGAAAAGAAAAGCTTCAAAAGTGATGAAATTATTACTTGATATATAATAGCAACTTTTTACAGAATGACCAGAACACACTTTCCAATCTGAAAGATAAGTAGAACAGGCAACTGTTCATACGTGGTTACAATAACTTTAAGTATTTGTTTCATGTTGAGGGCATATCAGACATTTTTATCCCACAGGTAAGGTAACTTTTAAGAGTTAAGTGCCTGTAACATTAAAGCTTTAATAGTGTTTGACTTGATGCATAACAGGAACATCATACAAGTTCAGCCATCCTCTTATATGACTATTGTTATTAAAAAGAACATAGAATTTATGTTAGAGTGTTTTTTAGATTTTCCAGTTACCAGAGCAGAACAAACCATTTTCTGTGGGTTAGAAATGAAAACTATTTATCTTCTTCCTTGAATCTAAACCATATTTCACAGCGCATGAGACGTAAATGGGGAGACACTTCTAATGAGATGTTCTTGAGACTTGTTTTGTATAAAAAAAATAAAATAAGAAAAGAACCTAGAAAAATAAAAGAGAAGAGGAAGAGGAGGTTATAAAAATGATTAGTCATGTAAGAGAGATAAAAAAAATAACAATTCTGAGTTTTACAACTAGCAAAAATCATATAGAATGCGGGCTAACTGGCAAAACACCAGTATGCTACACTGAATTCAATAAAAATGAATTCTAGGAGATCAGAATTCATGTTTTTAAAATGTAGTCCTTTTTTCTCTCCTATATTTATTGGTATATATATATACTGGTAAAATATTGCTTCATTTAAAGATAAATCTGTAATAGATATGAAGTAAGTGGTAAGTATAGACTAGAAAGTGAGAAGATCAGGGAGAAATATATGAGGCTAGAAAATTAACAGCATTTTAGAAGCTTCATAACTCTGCAAGAGAGAGAGGAATTCAAAGGCTTCTAGTGAAGACAACAACGAAAATATGCAAGTACTGTAAAAACAGAGTACTATAGGAGTATAGAGAGGGGAGGAGGTGGTAGAAGAGCTTGAAAAACCTGACCCTCTTTGGCAACCACAAAAAAGTTAAAATTTCCCAGGCTATATCCCATCATCCCATGGAATCTAAATTCATCATCATGGCTGGGCTTCGCGAACGAAGATTTGGGAAGGCTCTATCCACATTTGCTACAGGCACACTGGTGGCTTATGAGGCCAATACGAGACAGACAAATCCGATTGCAAAAGGCACAGCAGAAAGTCTCCTTAGATGGTGTATTCTGCAAGAAGACTCCTTAGAAGGTATATTCTGCAAGAAAGATCGTATATTCTGCAAGAATCTAAATTAATAGCTGGCTTTTACCACCTTCAGTGCCAATTTTATGAGCAGTGTACCAAAGCTGCCCAGGCAAAGGGGATCTGCTTCCCCTGCTGTTTCACACTGTGGCCACTGTTATGAGCTTTGGGATATGTGGGCCATGGACCTGCAGCTGCTTTTCGATTTGCTGGAGGCTGCATTTATGTCTGGAGGTCTCTGAATGGCACAGTCTCCCTTTCCCCAGTATTTCCTCAAATTCTTTTCCAAATGCAGACATGAGGTTTTCATTCTCTAAATACGGGTGCCCAACTGCTTCTCACAACAGCTGATTAATGTGATGATTGACCTACTAGGTAAAGTTCAGGGACTCATTTGTGTACATTGAAGTCAAGCCTTCGAGTGGAAAAAAAAGTTAATTGAGCAGAATTTGTAACCCCTCATAGTGCCTGGGGAAGGAATTGCAGCAATAAAAGTGCTGGTGAGTGTTGTTTTTAATTCATGTGCCAGAGGGCTGAGTCTCTGAAACATATCACAGTAGATGTTTTCTTATTCAGTCTGAGTTCAGCTGCGTTTCAATGCAGACAAGATTTCATTCAGGTGGTTTGGTGCAAAGAATTTAAACAAATTCAGAGGACTGGGAAGAGGGAGAGCATAGTTGTTAAACAGAGGATTTGGAGTCAGGAGAGCTGACTTGTGTGCCTAACTCATAATTTACTTTCTATACATGACTTCCCTTGCCTCTGCTATCCTTCGATATAAAAATTAAGAAGTGCTTTGAACTCCTTGGCTTGACAGATACCGGTGTCATCAACCTGTGTCTGAGTTTCTTCATTATTACATGTGCAGTCCTAAGCATGAACAATAACTTAATACTTGTAGAGAGTCAGGTGTCCATGGCTGTATTTTGAAAACTACTGATTTTGGTGCTGATCTTTAAGTCTAAGAATAGTCATATAAAAACCTACAGATGAAGTTTAGCAAGTGGAATTCTCCGATTTGCTTTTTTTGTAACTGACTTTCATTTGTGTACATGTAAGTTAGTGACAATCACAGTTATTCAGATACAAGCTTTTAAATTAATTCCATCCACCAACTGTGTTAACACTTCAGATACTTATAGCTTCAATGCTCTCTGGCAGGATGGAGATGGTTCACATAGGCAGTTGATTGCTACAAACGAAAAAACACTTTTCCCCAGACTGCCTGCATTAATTCAGTGTAGTTTTCAATAGTAAACACAAACGGAAGCTAGATTTTTGAGATGACAGGTTTTTTGGGACTCATGGGCATTACCAATGCTCAAAAGGAGGAGGAAAACATTCAATACTCAATGCAAAACAGAAAAGAAGCAATAAAGCAGTTGCCTGGAAGCTGTGTAAGACTAGTCCCTTGATTATCTAAATAGGGTAAAAGACACGTTATCCATATTTCTCTGCAGCTTCATTGCAATTGACTGTATTCTAATGTCTGATTAAAGAGAAAAACAACATTGTTTTCCATTCTTATTTGCTCTTTATTTTTCTCTTAATCTGTTGCCTGCAAGGCTATGCTGGTAAGCCTGCTGATCTGACTTTAATTCCCAACAGATCACACTCCATATTAAAAAAAAAAATAAATTATATTACGTGCTTGGTATAGTTACCAAAACAGAGCAGGCTGTCATGGCAATGCTGGATATCTCGTCAGATACATCATCTACTTTGGGTCTTCATGGAGAGGTTGTGAAGTCCCTCAGTCTTCTCATTTAGTTCTGGTTCATCTGTGAAACTCCAGCTCTTCTTTGCAGCTAGGTAGATCTCTTGGAATCATTTGGGCTCAACATTTCTTGCAAATTAAACCTTTATGGGGCAGTGTAATGAAAGATGCGTCTGTGGAGAGGAGTATCCTGGGAGTTATGGATCTCATCCTGAGGCAGCTTATTGCACCTCTGTTGTCTTCGAGCTTGTTACATGAAGAAATTTTACCAGTTGTGGTTACAAAGCGCTGCAAGTACAACTTTCTTGGAAGACACTCCAATTTATCCATGAAAATGGCTTTACTCAGTTTAATTGAAACACCTTTTCATGTAACATGAAATGCACTTCTGAAATAATCTGTACAAGTGATGCAGTGCCTTTCTGAGCAAAGTCTGTTAGATATGTTAGTTAAGTGTGTCAGTTTGTGTTCCCACTTTGGGATTCGTTTAGCATCACCCAACTGTACACAAGGCTTGGGGTATTTTTATTAATGAATGTTGGCAATAACACTCAAGACATGCAGCTTCCTAATTTTACGTTGTATTTTAATGTTTCTGTATTCTGCAAGCCCTGTTTTACAACTTAAGCTAACAAGTCTTTAACTTAAGATTTAAACTGTCAAATATGGTGATAAAAATATTTTTCCCCTTCATGTTCAATGCCAAATATAGGTAATATTTTTCAAGAAAATATATTTGTAGGTACAACATCTAGCAACACCGTGATTATTAAGGATCTTGTCTCTCCATTAATAGTGATTTCAGATTTACCAGGTGACTTAGACCTTGCTTGGTCCCTTAAGTCTTCAGTGTTCCAGAGAGAGTTAGCCACAAATCTTTTTCCTTTGCAGTGCAGGTTTTAGGCTCAATCTGATGAAAAATACTGTTGCTATCCAGTCTGACACAAGCCAAAAAACACACTGTTATCAAGATGGCAGTTACTTGAGTAATCAAATAAATTGCAAATGAGGGTCAAATCCTAGAGCTAGGTGTATCAATGAATTCCACAAAGAGAAAATATTTGTAAAAAAATTAACAATTATTCTGGTAAAACATGTATCCTGGATTTAAACATGTAACTGTGTTATATTTCCCTGTCAAAGTTGCTAAAAATTAATCTTCCATGCAAAGAGTACTTGGACAAAGCCATTACTTGAGGTGAGTGGTGAGGCACTGGAACAGCTTGCCCACAGTGTTGATGTCCCATCCCTGGAAGTGTCCAAGGCCAGATTGGATAGTGTTTGGAGCAACCTGGTCTAGTACAAGGTGTCCCTGCCCATGGCAAGGAGGTTGGAACTAGGTGATCTTTAAGGTCCCTTCCAATCCAAACCATTCTATTATTCTATGATTCTTTGACATAAAGAAAAAATTCTCTGCAAACCAAGAAAAAAAACTTTTATAAAACAAGTTTATATTCAAATGTTTCCTCTCTGTTGCTAGTTTTCATCTAAATTTAGAGAAGTTATCATAGAAGCTCAGAAATTCAGTACTGGGTGCTCCAGCACTTAGATTTTTCATGTTCACATTAAAGAAATCATTGTAGGGTACCTTATGCATCTGAATAGCCTTATTATTTCAAATAAATATAATGATTGTAGGCAAATAAGACTTATGGAAGAGATGACCAACTGGTGAAAATGTGCTGGTTTCCCCTGAGTTCTTAGTGTCTATTAGAAGGCAGGAATGTAATGCCACAAGAAAAAAAAGAGGCAAATTTCATTGTTTTTAGTAGCTGAGGGATATAGTATATTGAAAAACAGATTTATCTTTTCCTGGTTCTACATGACCATTGATAAAACTTCAGTTGTATTTTCTGTCCGTTATCTCTGTATGTTTGTACCTATTACAGATTTCCAAAAACATCCCTGCACTGGTGCTACATGCAGTTGGTTTTCTTATTATTCTGTGCCCTCCTTAGAGTTTATATAGACAGAAAGAAATTTAAATTGTCTCATTATTCACAGGCTTTGCATTTAAGTGGACTCTCATTTTATCATCATTTCTTTATTGCTGGAGATGAGTGTAATGCATCTCACTCAGAAGTATCCATATGTTTTATTGAGGTACAATAATACTTTGACAGAGTTCAATGAACTTGGTGGAGTTTAACAAAGTTTAACCGTGATTTACCAAGGTTCAATAAGTTCAATGGCAAGGTTCACCTTATTAATTACTGTATGAAAGAATATGCAAAGGAAAACTGAGGGTGATTCACACAGACTGGAGATGCAAAGGGTAAGGAAGACCATTGGACCCCCTTGATTCCTAAACTCTGTATGGAGCCTAGGTGAGGCTAGGTCCTCTCTTGGTCTCTGATTTGGACAATGGTTTATGTCTAATAGAATTATCTATACAAAGTCTATAATAATTAATATTGACCACCTACAGGAATTAGTAATATTTCATTAGTGTTAATTAGCATGTTATCAATCACTTATTGAGGATCTGTCATGAGTAAAGGATCTCTCCATCCTGGGCAAGGAAGGATTTCTTTGTCTCAGGTAAGTGCTCTCAGACCTTGAGAGGAGTCTCTGCTCAAGGGGAGTTACGAGCTTCAGTTCAGGGAGATCTCAAATTAGGGCTATCCTGATCAGAACATTTATTTATTGAAGCAGGTGGCTGCTAGTCAGTAGTACAGACAAGATAGATTTCTTTGGTTTAGCTCTGGTATCTTGTTTTGTACTTTGGTTATGTTACTTCGAAATAACTTTTTAAAATGTTTTTCTGAGGTGCTTTCTGTACCTTATACATGAGCCAGAAGCTTTTCTGCTCACAGGGTCACCATAGGACATGAGAACTCTTTCTTGCTGCTTAGTCAGTCTGAAACAAAGTATGACCTGGGATCAAGTGTACCCACCACATTTACTTGTCCTTTTCATAGCTGTTCAGCACTGTTTGTTTTTTTTTAATTTGATCACAACACTTTCAACTGTGAAGAGTTAAACTGTTATTAGTTCATTCATCAGTCCAATTTCCAAATGACTAGAAGTGTTTAACATGTGGTATCTGATGACTCTGTTGCATTCCCATCATGTTTTATCACAGTCTGAAATGTTTATATAATACAGCTATTGCTTGCAACAAAAAATCTGATCAGTTGTAGTATTTGCATTCACAATCCTTTCCACAACATGTATAACTTCATTACTAACATAACAGAATATTCTTCATGGGGTGTAAAGGGCAAGGTTTTGGTAGTGAGAAGGGTTCATTCAAATCACTGATTTACAGTTTAGATCAAACTGAAGTTTTAAGTGATGCACAACATAATGTTACACAGCCACTTTAGCTGTGGCATTTCCAAGTTTTGAAGGACTTTCATTATAACCATGTTTATTCACCTGTGTTCTCCTTCTACATTCACTCTGTTTCGTAATTTTTTTTCCCCTCAAGAAAAAGTAACCACTGCGATTGAGTGATACAAGACGCTTTTACTGAGGGAGACAATTTTTCTTTGTCTGGTTTAAAAATAAAAGGAGTCCACGCTGTGTAATCATAGGAAAGTTGCATGTGGTAAGCTCAAGCACCAAACACAATACATTCTAATCAGTTCTACTGGCCCCTTTTGAAAAGCTACTCATGATGTCTGTAAATACCCAGCGGCTGAAAATAAATTACAGCTGTGCTATCTCACCAAGATAAAACACAGAACAAAGAGGCTCTTAAATGCAGAAGCAAGATTGAGATTGCTATGTGGGTTGTTTACAGTGTATTTTTATCTTAAAGATCTTATAGAAGTTGAAGATCTGAGAAAAAAATCCATTCTCTTTCAAGGACTTTCATGAAATGGTCAAATGTCAGACATTCACAGGTGTACAGATTTTCTGTTCATATTGCCAAAGAATTAGTGTGTTTTTACTTAAGGTCAAAGACATTATTTGTGACTTACCCTCAGAAAGCAGCTATGAATGATTACTGCTAAATGTGGATTCACAATCTTTACATATCTGAAACTCAAGTAACTTTTTAATATCACTGTGAGAATAAGAAAGATGTTCCTCTCAATTTCTAATCAACTCAAGGGATTATGCACCAAACTCAAGCAAATTTTAAATATATGTTCATAACTTTCATTACTGTTCATAACTGTAACAGGAGTCGCAATGGAGCTTCTAGACCTTTGATTAAAATTCCATCCTGCATGAGAAAACTAAAATCCTGCAAAACAAATCACTTAGTCTGTTTTAGAGCAGGGAAAATTTTTCCTGAATGAAGATTGGGAAATTATGAGTTTCCTTAGGCATATAAAGAAAAAAGATTGAGGGGGAGGAAAGAGTGTATGGAGGCAGAGAATCTGAAACAAAATTTGTTATAGTAGAGTGGTCCAAAAAAAGTTACTTGTCTCTTTCTCTTTCTGGACTTTTGCTGATAGCAAAGGAAGAAGTGAGTAAAGATCCCAAAAACTATACCCCTCAAAACCCTCAAATATATTTTATTTTGCAAATTGTAAACTAATATAAAATATATTAATAATATACAAACATTCCTAGCATTTTCTGTGCATATTTGCATTTGTGAAAGTGCAGGCTTGTATTTTCTTTTCAAGATCAATTGACAGAAAATGCCATTAGGGTGTCCTCCTCTTCATATGGAAGTCTGGAAGAACACAAATTAATCACTGTAAAAAATATTCATAACTTCCTGGTAAATTGTGGATTTGCATTATGGATTGAGAATTACCTGTTGTTCTTTCCAGGAGTTCTGTCTTGAGTTCCTCAGGTGAAATTGCCACTTTGAGTGTCTTATGTGTTCTTGTCCCTCATAATGAGATTGTACAAATTCTGTCAGGACTTTGTCATCTAAAGTGTCCTTAAATATTTTCTCTAGAAGGAAATAGACCTCAAATTTATAGCAGTACTCAGATGCAAACTGAGTTCTATCTTACCTGTTTTTAATCACTGATAAAGTTTTGGCTTTTTTCTGTGTTTTAAAGAACATGAACACTGAGGACAAAATTCCCCAAAGTTATCTGAAGAAGCTGAAATATATGGCAAAATTATCAATAGGACAATTGGAAAAGAATTTCATATCATATGGTAATGTCCTCCCCAAAACTGAAGAAATAAAACTAATCTTGGAAAAAACCTTTTTTAGAGAGTTTTAACCCTAAGCTAGAATGCTATATTTCTACATAGGGCATATAAAGGAAAATATGCAAAACTTAACTCAAAATGAATGATGAAAATGATGAAATTTATCAGAGTGCTTTGAACTACATCAAAAAGAAAGTCCATTTGTTTTGGTATATCGTAGCAATTTTCTTTGTAACTCTATTTGGCCTATCAAACTCAGTCATATATATACTCATACACTGCTCATATAACTCTCAGAAACAAAAAGGGACATAATCTAATTTTGGAATAAAAAACCCTAATAACTGTCATTTTCATATCATGTAAACTGTATTTTGTTGTTTCTGTATTTTACTTACTCTGGCAAGGATATACATATGTATCTCAAACTTTCCTTAAATCTAAAATATCAAGTATTCTGAGATGATGCACCGTAGTTTCTTAACTGCTAAGGTCTCAATTTCATTAAAATATGTATTCAATAATAAAAATTAATTTCTAGTAAATTCTTAATAAGCGTCCACAGTGCTGCACTGAATCTTGTCAGAGATTTTTTTATACTAAAAAAATAAAATAACACTAAAAAGACACTGCTTCCCTTGCATGTTATTTCATGTACCTAAGGAAGACAGGTAAAACTGGGGGGTCACTTGTCTTTCAGAAGCTCACATGTGTCTTTTCATATGTAGGATGATCAATAACTTTTTTTTAATGAATATCTGGGCAATGCTTTCATTTTGGATAATAAAAGTTAAATAATTTTTCAGTTTTACACCTCCAAGAAGTTAAGCAAATGTGAGTATATGTGCTTAGCAATGAAGAGGTGTGAAATCATTTACACTGCTCTAATTCTCTTTTGAGTGTGGTTTGACTTTAGCTGGTTTTCCTTGCTTGCAATGTACACTTGCTTGCAGAAACATAAAAATACTGCATAACATAATATCAAGGTTATCTTAAACACATTTAAACAGCTTAAATGCATGCTGAAATTGAAGACAAACATTTTTTTTTCATTATTGCACTACAACTGAGAAAAAAAAAAATCTTAAAAATAAGATTCAATTTACCTAGAGTTTTCAGGATATATTTTGACTTTTAATACGTTGTTTAGTTGTTAAGTGGATAACACTGGGCAGAAAATGTGAAGAATGTGAATCCTTTCAAAGCCAATTCTTTTGTGGAATTACTAATAGCAAAGACAGAACCAGAAAGAGTAGAATAAGAAGGTGCAAAAAGTTTTTAAATGCCTTTTTGTCCTGCTTGGTTAATGAGTTACCGATTTTGCAAAAAGAAGCATTAGGGCTTTGACCATGACTATTTCTCAAAAAGCATGTATAGCTTTGCTCGAGTTTTGTTTCCCTACTGTGAATGAGGGGAAACAAGGATTTCTTAACATTTCCAGTCACAGAAAAATGCAGAGCAGCTTTTGTTAAAATGTTGTGTTTAATCTCCTGAATTGCACAAATAAGCCCATTAGCACTGCAAAAATGATGTTTGGTTCTTTACTTTTACAAGCATTAACCAAATAAGTGTTCCAGGAGACTGAGTACAGAGAGGTGTTTTCTTAAAAAGAAACAGCGAGTAAATTTGTGTAAGTAATTTTGTAAGTTTGTAAATTTGTAAAGTAATTCCTTTAGGGATATGTAGCTAATCAAGGACCTTGATGAATCTGAGGATCTTCTATTCTGTTTGTATTCTCACAGTTTCTCTGTAGATAAGTTGGACAATATATTCAGGTTGCAAATAAGTATAGGAACGTTAATTTTCACTGAAGTCAGTCATTAGAATTAATGTAAATACATCTTCATTTTATATAAAAATACTCTTTCCTTCAGTTGTAGGTCACACCTGTTACGAAACATGAATAACTTCTAAGAATGAAATTATGTATTTGAAAATATGAATGTAATTTGAGGTTTCTTTCAAATGCTAAAGGCAGAAGATGAGGAGATTGTTGTTCTTAAGGAAAATGAATGATGAAGAAAGACTTGCTGTTGGGAGAAATTTCCTGTTTAAAGAACAAAATTGTTCCTTGTGAGACTGTACTATTCAGAAGAAATGAAACAAAATATACAAACATCTTACTTTTTTCCACCATGAAGAATATCTGTGACAGATGTTATTAAATTGTAACATACATGGAAGTGTGTCATTTTATACAATACATGCTATTTTATTCCAAAGCAATGACCTCAAACTGATCTTCTGTAACCATTCATTAATTGTTCATTTCCGTCAAAGCTGAAATTGTTGGATTTCATCTTATATTGTTTTTTCTATTCTTTGGCTGATGGAACCTACAAATTCTGTTTGAGACACTACAATATGAAGGAAACTTTGGTTACCATAGTTACTTATAAATGTTTCTTCCAATGTCACTTCCTTCACATGCCTGCGAAGCACAAGCAGTCCAGTATTCATGAAGAGTGGTTTCAGAAAGAATGTGGTCAAATCTTCTGTGAGTGGTGCTCTAAAGATCCTTAAAATATCTGTATTTTTTTTCCATATAATTTGATCATGTAGGGTATTAATGAAATATGATGTCAACTATTCTAAAGATCTAATTATTTTACTTTATACATGACACTAAAACTATAAAGCATAAAGAAAAAGGAAAACATAGGAATTAGGTTCAAAGTTGCTGGTCATACTTATGGAATGCACAGCTACTGCTTTATTGATTTCAGGTGAAAGCAAAAAAAATAAATTTAATAATAAATTGTGACAGGACAAGGGGGAATGACTTCAAAGTGAAAGAGGACAGGTTTAGATCAGATATTAGGAAAAAATTCTTTACTGTGAGGGTGGTGAGGCACTGGAGCATGTTGCCCACAAAAGCTGTGGATGGTCTATCCCTGGAAATGTTCAAGGCCAGGTTGGACAGGGCTTGGAGCAACCTGGTCTAGTGGAAGGTGTCCCTGCCCACGGCAGGGGGTTGAGATGATCTTTGAGGTCCTTTTTGACTAAAACATTTTGCGATTCTGTGATTCTAATATTTTTCCCTATGTTATATATAGCATTCAACAATTTAATTAATACAAATATTAATACAAATACATAAACCAGGATATTTTGCAGAAGTAGGCGTGGATTCAAACTTTTATTACAGTATTTTACTGAGTAACTATTATGAAAGATCTGTTACCTATCAAAATATATAGGTATATATCTATGTATATATACCTATTAAACCCCAGTATACTTAGCTTTTCAGTTCTTGTATAAGATTTCTCCCTTGATTGCTCCTCAGTGACATTTTTCTCTTCTATAACATTTCTAGAATATTGACAGATATTCTAGAAATTTTGACATTTTGACAGATTTGGGTAAGAGTGAGCAACATCTGACAAGTAAAATTGCTCAGACTATTTCATGCTACACAGGTTACTGTAGGCAATAAAAGCCTATCATCTCCCATATACCTATCTTAAAATCCATATAAATATATAAACCACACACATGTGTTTTTATAATTGTTATATAAATATGCACATCTATACATTTAAGGGTAGTTTTTCAAGTATCAAATACTAGATCTGAACAGTTTTCCCTTCCATAGGGGTGAAGAGAAATTAAACAAAGAATGGACTCACTTGTGTGAAGTTGAGATGGAAAGTGAGAGTTACTTTTAAGAAACCAACTCAAAATACATATTTCCCAATTCTAGCTGTGAGTTATTTGTAGTTGTAATCACACTTGACTGTTTCTATTCCTTTTATGAGTTTTTAAGACAAACAATTAGGAATTGAGATTAAGATAGAATATCTCCATTTAAACTACTTTCTATCCCTGACATGCACTTCTTTTTCAGGCTTCCCAAGGCTCAGTGAAACAAGTTACCAAAGAAAACAGGAATTCTGAACTTTCAGGAGTGCTGTTTATAATGATAGAGAGTGGCACTACATGGCCATTTACCCAGGAGAGGAACAGTGCCACTGATTGGATTAGAGCGGGAGAGACTAATGCAGTTATGTCCTCAAGGGTTAGATGAAAAATGAATCTCTCACCTCTGCAAGTGAGCACAACCAGCAATTCAAAACTATTATATGTGTGAGGTAGTTTGCAGGATCTGTTCTATTTGTCACTGGAATTGGCCATAGAGCATTTGGAAAAGTCGGAGTTGTTTCAGTCCTGGAGCATTATCCCAAAGTCCCCTTCTGTGCTTATATTTTACAAGTGGTTTGGGGGCATCTAAAAAAGAAAGGGGAAATCATAACACATTTCTACTGTTTTCAGCAGTACCATTGCTCAATACTTCTGAAAACAATTGCTGCTTACAGTAGTATAGGACTTCAGTACTATGAGATACACAATCACATCTATGAAAAATCTCCCAAGATTAAGGGCGAGATTTTCCAAGACTGTTAAACAAGCAAGCTGCCCAAGCCCCAGTGATGGGCACAAGACCTCGGGGAGGCAACTAATTAATTTTTTTTTTACTTGGTAGTTGATGACTTTACTGCTGTAAGGCTGAGTGCTTTTCTTTCCCCCTGGAATATTGTTTGGAGATTCATTTGGAAGATTTATTTTTTGATATTTTTAAACACACCAATAAAAAGGAAATTCAACTCTTAGCCCATAAACTCCTGACAGATTATTATTGTAGCCAGTGGTAGCCACCATTACTTTCTGTTGGTAGGTAAGTTGCTCGCTAATGAAAGCTGATCTTTCATTTTGTTTTCATTTTCAAGGATGTCCTGTTTTGTCAACAGTTTTGGTTTTCACAACCAAAAAAAACTCACCAGTTCTGTTGACTTCTAAGACCTTTTCTTTTTTCTGTTTTCTTAATAGGTTATTTTCAACCACTAATTCATACATAACCCGATTTCAGCTATTTCAATGTTATTATTTTTGCAGGAGTTAAAGACACAACCACAGAAAATGCATCATCCACCCAGAAAAAAAAAAAATTCTTTTAGTTTATCTTATAACTTACTGTTGAATTATTCACTGTTCTCTTTGGTAATGTGAATGATTTTATAATAAAAGTATGAACAATAAAAAGGAATCCTATCCAAGGTCAGCCTGACTTTCTAAAACATATATAAAAAATTGGTAAATATACCTCTCACCATTAGGTCCTAGATCTGAATCATGCATTGCCATTATTAGGTGTTATTATTGCTTTCATGCATGTCCTGAAAAAATTAACCAGCAGAATGCTTACTTAATATTCGAGATGTGTATTTATATGCACTTCATAGACATAAAACTTTAAAATTACCAGGCAAAAGAAATGAAAAAGGAGCTTTGGTGAACTTGAGTGTCATTTGTAATAGATAGATTGTGGGCTAACTGTATAGCAAGTCTACCTCTACCTAGAAGATGTGTTAAGGCTGTGGGACTAAAACCCTTGAACAGGGTGTTTGCCAACTTTGAAAAGAACTGTAGGTGAGAACAGCGCTGTTGGGTCCATTGCAAGGTGATAATAGAAAATTTTCTTCTATATCTTTCCATTCCAGGGAAGAGTTGTGTCATTCTGTAAAGCAGGAACACTTTTTTCTTTGAAGGAACAAATCCTCTAGATTCCAAGACACTTGATCAGTCCTGATTGCAATAGCACCAAAGGAAAATATTGCACATTTTGTTTCTTATCTAAACCACTTTCTAAATTATTTATTCCATATGAAAAAATCACACTTCTGACTAGCTGTACTGAAAGGTAAGGGGAAGAGAGGGACATGATCCAGGTTCTGTGCCAGGTACTCTGGGATGACCCTGCTTGATCAGGGTGGTTGGACCAGATGGCCCACTGTGTTCCCTTCCAAACCTTATCCATTTTGTTATTCTATGAAATTCTGCATCACAAACATATGCCCCATGTAAGAAATAGAACTAAGATTGCTTTTTTTTTACAGAAAATAATTATTTTGTAGCATAACTGTGTGTGAAACAATAAAATAGATTATTGCTAGCTTTTTAGTATTTTCTGCAATTTTTAGCTTCCTTTGACCATCATTACACAAATGACCTATGACACTGTTTCAGGGAAGCAGACAGAAGTCACAGTAATGACTTAGCCCCTTTTTTGTCTATTCATAGTTCTTTACAAATAAGTAATAGAAGGATGAGAGGAGTCTTCTAATGTCTTTTGGAGTCTAATGATAGTTTAACATGCTTTTTAAGTCTTCTCAGATTCACTTAAAATGTCGTTCTTCTTAGCAATAATACCTTTAACAGCTGAAATGTGTTCTGGGTAACATGCATGGGTCAAGTGATTAGAAGTAACACTTGTCATATTTCCACTTTATACCACACATCATTTTTCCAAGAAAGGAAAGAGGATGATGGAAAAACAATGCTACCTTTGAATTATTACTGTGCCTGGAAATGATGATGCAGCTGACACAGAGAAATTAACAAGAAGCAGAGAATTAATGATTTCAGCTTTTTTTTTTAACATAGTTGGCACATACTGGATCTTTCACATAATCAGTTTAACGTGAGCTAGTCAACTTTGTCATTGGAGGCTAATGGGTAACACAAGACTGCTTGTGCACAAGACTGAGAACGAAGCAGTCACTTAGCTCTAGTTTTTTTTCTCTTCCATGCACATCTATCCTTCTGCTGCTTTTGGACTCTCTAAGATCTGGTTCTCACAACAGTGATGCCTAAAGAAAACTCAGGGAGAAAAAAACTCCGAGACAACTTAGTATGGAGGTAAGACAAGAAAAGGGTTTAATTGTGCCTCTCAGGCACAGAAGCTACAAGACGCGCAGGTGCCTTCTCTGTTTTAGGTGTTACAATTTATACTACTGTCCGTCCAATCCCAGGTTTTCCACCTCTTGGCTTTTGCCCCAATCCACCCTCGGCCCACCCTTTGGGAATTAGGTCTGAGGTCTTTTACTTCATCATCTTCATCTTCTTGGGGGCACAAAGGGCACACTGTCACCCAGTTCTTGACTGTACCCTGAGGTTCAGATTATGGGTTAGATGTTCTTATACACAGGAAGGCCTACCTTGGAGTGACACTAAACATTCCAATAGAATTCAGGGGTTAATTGATATGGGGAACACGGAATGGGATAAAAGGGTTGGGATATATGTGTAGTTGCTGTGTTAAGGGTAAGGGAATAAAATGCTGTTGGTCCGAAAACCTATATTTACTACATAACTACTTTTTAAAACTTATAAAATTAGAAAAATCAAAAAACCAAAGGGATCTTAAGGCATCACAGTGTTGTGGTACCTGATTATCTCAGCAATAAAAATTGATTTCCCACGTCAGTTGTAGGATTTCTGCACAGAAATCCAGTGCTACCTTTTCTGCTATAGATGACTAGGGTTCCTTGAAGGAGATTGAGGCAACACACCAGGAACAGTCTGCAATGGGCACTTAAGGTTATATCAGCTCCACTCTTACATCTCCAAGTGCAGGAGATGCAATCCCTACCATGCAGCAATGCTACCTACAAGTGTTTTCTGGGACAAGGTGCTTTCTGATCACTCACCTTCTTCAGGTACACTTTTGAAATGTCATTTGGAAATAGCAGAGAGGTGGAGAGTGCACCACAACCCAGTTTTGTTCCACCTGAAAGTTTCTCCTGATTTTTCCTTTTAGAATATCAATTCTATCATCCACAGCATGAGAGAGAAGGGTAACTGAGCTACAGAGCACCATCTGGTGCAGTGGGTCACTGAAAACAGGATGAAAAGAATCCCTCCTGTTACTTTGTGCATATATTGGTTCAGCGCTGTCTAACATGACACATAATTAACTGGTTTCTTCTCACTTGCCTAAATCCTCATTAAATTCGTCTTGTTGCTATTGTGATAAGTGTGAATAAGGGCTAACACATATTTTGAATGTAAGAGATTCCTACTAATTTACAAAGGAAATGATACTGAAAATATTCCCGAGCATGGAATATTCTTTCTTTTTCCATGCAAACTTTCTAACAAAACATCCTTGATATCTTATTGACTATGTGACAAGTAAAAATTCTGTTCCCAGCTAGCATATCCTGCTGATATTAGATTTTAGTACCTCCAACAGCCTAGTAACTCCTTCTCAAATATAAATTTCTCTTTAGAGCGAATTGTAACTAGTATCTACCATCATATTACCTGCTAGTTACATTTTATTACAGAACCAAGAAAATGAGCTCTTAAATATTCTGAAATTAAGATTGCATTCCTCTCTCTCCCTGTTTTCTCCCCAGCCCTGCAACAGCCCCCTTTTTCCTGGACAAGCATTTTTATCAGAGGAAATACCAAAGAGAAATGCTTTTGCCTGCTGGTTTAGAAAGCAAGCAGGCAACGAAGCTGGAGAACTCCTACAAGCAAAAATAACTCTCTGTGTCTTTCACAACTTATTTATTTGATTGTTTGTTTAATTTGGGCCCACTTCCCAAGGAAGTCTGTCATGTGCTCCAGTAGCCAGCTGAGCTGGCACAACTGACTGGCACTTTCTCTGAGACTGTTTGCTCTGAATTGCAGCCTGTGCCCTGCTGAGATCAACTGGGAAGAAACACGGTAGTGAATCCCAGCTGATTCCCTGCTTCAATCCAGCCGTGCTCATCAATCAAAATCAAAGAAAGCCTAGTGGGGCACACACTTTCCTTAACTGAACAGGCTCTCATGCACTTTTACAGAAAGAAGGTGCATTACATCCAGGGGCTTTGCTTATTTATTAATGATGATTATCTGGTGGTATATTTGCTGCAGAGCCTGAAGGAATTTTCTTTTTGCCTCTGACATACTGCACAAATGATGTAGAAGCTTAAATGTAAGCTAAGAGATCAGTTGTGCTGGGCAAAGGTTTAGAAGTGGAGAATGATTGAAAGGAATGATTGAGAAAAAAGCGCGTCTAGAGAGTTTGCGTTTTAGTAGCAGTGAAAGAATTGGGAATCAGGTCTGCCTCTGTGTCAGCTGAGGATACCAGGAATCACCTGCTAACAATGCCCAAACAACTCAGTGTTTGGTTTCTTTGGGGAGCCATCACGTTGTCTCAAGTCTCATTGTTATGAATACAAGTTTAGATTTTTGTCATTGCTCATTTATTAGCAGACTGGAAACTTTATTCTTAAAGCCTGCAAGCCTGTAGATACTTTTTATTAACTGGTAATACAGATAGCTAAAACCAGTTAAAACAATTTCACTTATTCATTTAACCACAACACACTAAATTTTACATGGCAGATAAAAGATTGTCCTTAAACATTATTTTTTTAAATATAGCAATTTAAAAAAAGACAATGAAGTTGCTTTAATATCTGAAACAGCATCATTGGTTCCTAGATGATTCCTGATGAGATAATTAGAGTATCCAGTGGTTGTTTTTAGGGACCATTCAGTGGTTCTTAACAAATCTTAAACCTTTATTTGTTTAGTATATAAGAGAAAATTCTTCCTAAGGAACAAAGACCTTACTGGAGAAGTAAAAATTGCAGAATTACACCAACACTGGTATATGGCCCATTTCTATGTCTTTTAAGGATATGTGTGTGTGCATGTGAAGGAAGAAAGAATCAGAGAAAAAAGAGAGAGTTATGTTTATAGCTTCCTTAAATGACTTAGAAATCATATTTCAATTTTTGGTTATCACACAGACTGTTTTGACAAAACTCTCTCAGATTTAGTTTAAAGTTTTGTTGGTGTAAAGATTATCTCAGCATCTCCTAAATCCCTGTGTTTTAATTTTTTGTATTCGTGTCTTACAAAAAATTAATCAAATTCTAACAAACTCTTATTTAACATCTTATATGGAGTCTTTACAATACTAAACCAAATGGTACCAAACTAATCTATCGTATTGATCTTGTGTGACCAGGTTTTGGTAGTGGGGGGCTACAGGGGGCCTTCTGTGAGAAGGTGCCAGAAGCTTCCCCCATGTCCAACAGACTCAATTCCAGCTGGCTCCAGGATGGACCCACCACTGGACAAGTCTAAGCCCGACAATGACAGTGGTAGCACCCTGGCATAACAAATTTAAGAAAGAGGAGAAGAACCTGCAAAACAAACTGCAGATGGAGAGAGTAAGAATATGTGACAGGAACAGCGCTGCAGACACAAGGTCAATGGAGAAGGAGAGGCGGAAGGTGCTCAAGACAGAGGTTCCTCTGCAGCCCGCGGTGCAGCCCATGGTGAGGCAGCTCTGCCCCTGCAGCCCATGGAGGTCCATGGTGGAGCAGAGATCCACCCGCAACCTGTGGATGACCCCACAATGGAGCAGGTGGATGCCCAAAGGAGGCTGTGACCCTCTGTGGGAAACCCGTGCTGGAGCAGGTTCCTGGAAGGACCCGTGACCCCAGGGGACACAGGCTGGAGCAGTTAATGAAGAACTGAAGCCCATGCGAAGGATCCACTTTGGGGAAGTTTGTGGGTGACTGTCTCCCATGGGAGGGATGCCAAAGAGCATGAGGAGACCTCTCCATGAGGAGGAAGGAGCGGCAGAGACATCGTGCGATGAACTGACTGCATCCTCCTGTGGTGCTGTGGGGAAGTAGATAGAGAAAATGGGGAGTGAGGTTGAACCTGGGAAGAGGGAGGGGTGGGAGAAAGATGTTTTTAAGATTTAGTTATATTTCTCATTACTCCACTCTGATTTAATTTGTAATAAACTAATTTCCCCAAGTTGAGTCTGTTTAGCCCATGACAGTGATTGTTGAATGATCTTCCCCTGCCCTTATCTTGACCCAGGAGCCTTTCATTATCTTTTCTCTCCCTTGTCCAAATATAGAGGGGATGGATGGAGTGGCTTTGATGGCCATCTGGTGTGAACCCACCAAAACTATATCCAAATATATTAAATTATTCCCTTACTGCATAAGAACCAATTCTTTTTGCTGTAATCTAGGCAAAACAGAAGTGTTCATGACTATTCAGTTAAATAAAAGAATGACAATTTTGAAGTAGAGGAACCATTCTGAGGACTTTGTCTACATAGCACTGATATAGGGGCAGCAGAAACAGTTTGTTATTAAACAGTGTGTTCCTCTTTTCCAGTTATGACTTTCAAGTCCTTCTCATTACATGTCTAGACTGTTTTCCCTGCTGCTACATATCAGATACTCTTTTCTGGAATAGGCATGTTTACAATTCCATGGGTTACTCCTGGGCCATCAGGTTATTATGGCCTCATGCCCAGTTTCATCTGCTTGAACACCATTCACTCTAAACACAATGTCACTGCAGATCCAGTGGAGAAAAGAGAAAGAAACCTGAAACAAGCAAAATGTCTGTATTCAGTGTGCCCTGATAAACACCACCAGGCTATGCTGTTTGACAGCTGTCTTGAATGTGAGACTAATAAAGGCAGGGTGGTTGACAAATTTTGAAAACGATGAAAGGAAATTAAATTCCATGAGATAAAACAGCTGGTGCTCTGTTCTTTTCATGACACTGTGGCATTGTCCTTCAGCATAGTCCTAACTGTGATAATAGAGATGTGAAGTGCTGATAAAGGACTTGCATGAAAATACTCCTCTGGCTAACTAGAAATACAGAAGTCTGCAACAGACTTTTTATTAAAACTTGGTTAATTAAAGAAATTAATAAAACCTAAAAAATTGTGTCTCAATAATTCTACTGGACCCCACATTTCAGTAATTTGAAATGCATGTGGCAACACTGATTTTTCATGTGGTAGCAAGATACACAAACTTGGAGAGCTGTATTAACAATTGTGTCCTTTATATCTCTTTTTTTTATATTTTTTCAAATAAGCATATTTTCTTTCTGTGCTAGTGGAGGTAGTGAGCCTTCCAGAACCATAACACATTACATTGAAGAAATAGCATCTGTGGTTCTGAAGGGCTCAGTTTGATTACCAGTCTTCTGTTCCTATGAGTCATGGTTTTTTCACATGTACTCATCTTACATTCAGAATACCAAGAGAGTTTGATGGCTACTTCTGTCTGACACAATGATGACAAGAGCCATACCGGAAAATTTACAATAAAATATTCTTTGAAGCCTGACTTGCCAATTACCCGTAGTAAATTTTGACACTAGATTTCATATGAAATTAAAGCATTTAATTTTATATAAGTTAGTAGAAGAACCTTTTTCTGTTTAATGGAGAGGATGAACTCGAATTCATTTACAGGCAGTCCTTCTTTTGTAACAGTTAGATAATTTATTCCTTGTGCATCAAATGTGAATACATCTGAGGAGAGTCATTACAGTGACAAGGTGTGTAAAGTAGTATCAATGACTATACGTCAATAGCTAACATCCTATCCATAACTGCAACGAGAGATTAGAGAGGAAAAAAGAAAGAATAAATCCTTGAAATCTTTGGAAAAGAGCTATAAAATCACTCAGTCTCCATCTGAAATGATTATTGGATAACAACTTCATATTGACTTTAGTCTTCTTTTTTTGTTATTCTTAGGACTCAGCTGTGTGATGTCCCACTGACTTTATTACAAAATGTAAACATACAGATCAGTGTGTCATTTAAACAATACTGAAATAACCTTATGTTTATACGACTTTTCAGAGTCTTTGATATAAAGTGAAAATAATTCAATCTTACTGTTCAGAGCTGTGACCTTAGAAAAGTAGAACCACTTATCTTATTTTTAGTTCCCAGAATAGGTGAGATGAGCTAAGTTATGGCCTTTCAAATAAGTTCAAAGAAAAATAATTTGCTGAAGATGTCTAAACACTTATTTATACCTTGTTTGTTATAGATGACATAAAGTTCATGGAAAGACTTGCTAATAAAAGCCTGAAAAAAAATTGCTTCTAGTTCCTTTACTACCACAGTGTTAACTGTTTAAATTACAATGTCATGATGCAGAACTAATGAATCATTGGTAAAAAGTACATTAGCTCCTCTCTTTAAGGGAAAGATAAAATTTTATTTACTACAGAGTAGAAAGGTATTGAAATGTTTTCCGAATTGTGTTCTCTGATGATGAGAAATCCTTAAAATGTGTTTGTGTTTCCCATTTACCCGTTTATTTAGTGGATTTTTTGTTCATGAATTACTTTCTGAATGTAGTCCATAAAGAACAAAGAGCTTCAGGATTAAAAACTTTTGTCATGAAAATGACATTAACAGCTGGTCGGTAATTCAGATATTCAATACTTACTGTCTTTGGACCTGATCTAACTCACACAGGAGCTTATGGAATTACTACATCTGATTTCAGAGATGTTTTAGAGGATATTCTGAGTTTAAAACATGGAGATTTTCCTGTACCATGTGGGAAGAATTTGAACATAAATGAAACTTAGACTTTTGCATAGAGGGAGCTTAGGATTTCCTGTCAAAAGTTGTGCAGACTTCTGAGATACAACGAAATGCAATGTCATATTATGTTTATATAGGTACTGGCCATTTTGAGGATGTTTATAATCATTGGTTTCCCATTGAGAAAGAAAGTTCTTCATATTTTTAATGTGTTTAATGTTGAAAGTCTAATTAATTTCATTATGATTTTATATTTTTTAATTTAATAATTTAGGGAAAAATCAGACCAAAAATACTCATTTTCCTAAAGCTTGTATTGTCTTAATACATTTTCTATTTAACAATGTTATTTTAAACATAAGATTTGTAAATGCATAGAGAATATGGAAAAAGTTTTATTTTTCTGCAAGATTGAGATTTTCTGCTGGTTTATAGAAGAAGACAAAATGAGAAAAAACAAATTTAGTATTTATAAGAAAAAAAAACCACAGAAGGAGTGAGAGTTCCAAGTGACTACAGAACAAATTTCCCTCTCTCATTGAATGTAAAGCCTTTCTGAAGGTCTCCAAGAAAAGTTATTTAGTCTGTCTGAGAAATGTAAAGAGAAAAGGAACTGCTGGACATGTTTAATGACAAATTTACCCTTTGTAGCACTTAGTTGTCTTCAGGTTCCAGTGAAGTTAAAGGAAAAGCATATGTGTTACAGTAACACCTTTTAATCAGGTTTGTAGGAAATTAATTATATATGTAAATAGAACCTTTCAAAATATTTGACTGATACACGTTGTTAAGAGGTTATACAACCACTTAGTGGAAGATTTGGTATCTGTAAGGGCATAACATCAGTTCAAATCTAGTCAAATGATCTCAGAAGGATCGAAAAAATCCTCCAGTATGTCACTTTTAATGGAAGTGAGGTTGAGACATTCTAGTGTGTGTGCCAGAGTAGTCTTATGAGTCACTGAACGTGTCCTCTACAGATGTTGCTACTATTCAGGTTTTGTTTTGTGAGTGAAAAGTATTTGAGCTTGGCTTGCCAAAATGGAATTTTGCACATTTAAAAAAAAAAAAGTACTAAGCTCTTTGCTTGGAAACACGGTGCACACTTTTTAGGTAGGCTATAGAAAGTACTGGAGTAAAACAGGGACACATTTATGAATTCCAATTTAAATACGTACATGAAATTAACAGGAAGGAAAGAAATGCAATAAATATGCATTTGATTTCAACTTTCTAACAATAATTGATCACATAACATTTGTAACCCATAAAGCTTTAAAGTGCTGTACAGTGAGAGAATTCACACTTTTAGCTTTAGAGCAGGGAAGAACAGGGAGATTGTCAGTAATTTGCTCTAAATTACACATGCAATTGAAAGCACAGCTATGAATAGAGCTAAGATGTTCTGAGGAGTAATCCCCTGGCCAAACTAGCATTAACACACTTTATTTTCTACCTGGAGCCTTCAGCTGATAAATCTTTCCAAGACAGAGTAGTTAGTGGGAGCCCAGATGGGAGTAGCGTTTATCATTTTTATCACTTCTGTTGCTTTTATCACTTTTATCACTTTAAGGCTGCTTTCCTCTAGGGTGGGAGTCACCAGAATGCAAAGCCCTGAAAACCTGAGAAATTTAGTGGGGAAAAAAAAAATGAGGCCTTACAATACTGCCACTGGACTACTTTGTGATTGCGACGAAGGCACTTGCAAAGCCAACAGTGTAGTGATGATACCTGGTGCTGGGTTGGTTTTTGTTGATTTTTCTGATTGGTTGGCTGGTGGGGATTTTTTTATGGCCACAGATTTCACACCCAGGAACTTCTGTTACTTTTCATCTGCTTCCTTCAATTTGCAAATCTCTTGTACACTCTCCCTCAAAGAAAGGGAATAAACTAAAGGTTGAACAGTTTGGAGCAGGTAGAATATAGTATATAATATATATATAAATAGAAATAAATACAGGAAAATAGAGGGACAGTTAAATAAGACAAACTCTTAACTCTAAGTATTATGTTTTCCTAAACATTTTAACTATTAATGGTATTGCATAAGATTTTATAAAACCTGAAATAACACACCTAGGTCCTCAGAGAGCAAACAAATAAGATATTTGGTGCAAAACACTGTTGTTACTACTTTCTGTTTTTAAGCTTTCAGACTTTTTTTTCTAAGTTACTGCATGAAATATAATTCTAACATATCTTCTGATTCTGTGATGCGAGATCCTGTCTCCTTATTTGGGGCTGCAAATATTTTGAATTAAGCTTCTTAAGAGGTAATACATATCATATACAGAAAATATTTTATTGAAATAAATATGCTTGAAGTGCAAGAAATAAGCATTAAATAAGCATTTAAATTCTTCCAGGAGGTTACTGAGATGTCTAATGATCTAATACTACTTAACTTTTAATTTGTTTTAATTTCTACCAAATTAAAATAACTTGTAACTTCTCCAACTGCTACTGAATACACATATATATTATATATATATATATCTTTTGGTAAAAGACAGATAGTGAGAATTAATAGAGTTTATTAAATAGAACAAAAAGACAAAAATAGAAACATCAGCTTGTGTTAAGTTAAAGTAGAAATGGATAGAAATGGAAATTGTTATATCTAATAAAAAATATAACAATCAAAAAATAAACCACACTGATGGTACTATCTAAGAATGTAGAGCAAAAAGTATTCTTTCTCAGCTTATTCCCTTTTTAATAAAGAAAGTCTATTAAAGAAACAGATTTAAGCTAGAAAAACAAAATAAAACAAAAAATGTTCACTCAGCTTTTCTAGCTTCCATGAAAAGAATTTAGATTAAACAAATGAAAAGAAATGTAAACTGAAAAAAATTATTAGAAATGACCATTTGATAAACACCAGTACAATCATTTAAATCAGAGATTTAATGTTTTCTCCAAGCTGTTGGGAGTTAAAACAAAGTCTGAACTATCAATGACTACCTCTTTTGGTAGCTGCAAAAATTAGGATCATGATTTGAACTGTGATTTTTTAATGGATTAGCTCATGAAACATAAAGTAAAAGGGATGAGTTGCATTCACCAAGGTATTCAGTTTCCTGTATAAGATTAAGTTACAGTAATAGGACTGTGGATCTGTGTCTAAACTCATAGGATCAGAAATGCTGATACCTTTGCCAGTTCTAATGCATGACTCCTCAGAATGCAATACTGAGTCCAAGATCACAGTGGTTTTGTACAGCTTGCTTTCCAAGGAATCTACAAGGAAACATTGGTAATTACTCCTATAGAAGCATTTTACTTCAGTAACAACTTTGAATGAGTTTGGTTACTTTTTTTGTTTGTTTGTTTATTTCTGCCCTTTCTCTTTGTTTCTCCTGACTTTGTTCTGGAAGTTATAGACCTAATGAGTGCAAAACCAAACAAACCTTGGGTCATGTTGTTTCAGTTATAACAAGCCTGTTAAAGTTGTTTTGTAGCTTGAGGTAAACAAAAAGATCAGTGCTTTGCAGTTATTGAAAGAATAAGATTTAGACCATTAAAACAGAACCCTGAAGATTTAACTTTTCCCACTGGGCGCATTAAATATCACTTTGCTAATGCATTAATCCTGTCCCCAGCTGCTGGCACGATTACATTCTTTCCTGTTTTCCCATATAACTCAACTTTTCTGTGGAAAAGAATACATTCTAAAATTTACACCCTGAATGGAAAGACCAGGCATCTGCATTTAAGCCACTCTATGTACAGTCCAAGATATGTCAGCAACTAAACATGAAGGATAAGACTCTGTGTGTATGCCAGTGAGAGAGAGACAGAAGTAATTTATGTTTAATTACTTTTTTAAAAGAGTGCACTCACAAAATCCAAGGCTTATGGCAACTACTGGTAGAGCAGAAAACCCCATTTACACAAATAGCAGACACATGACATCTTCTTTGTGATACTTAGTGTTTTCCTGCAGATATTCAGGAGGGAGAGGCTGGTAGTCATTTAATCAAGGATCAGTGTCACTGAGTCGTCACAGACCTGGAATTTCTTTTTTTCTTTTTTCCCCCCTAATTCTGAACATGCCCAGAGTTTATTCAACAGAACAACTGTGACTCATGAGCTGGTTCCTTAAAAGCTGTAATTATTCAACCCTTTAAAATGTTGAGTGCTCAATACGACTTTTCACTATTGCCTATAAGTATTTTGAATTTCAGTGTATTCTGGAAAGGTGAGTGGACTGTCATCTAGGAGGTGGAAAGTAGGTGAGGTTCCCGCAGCCACATGGTCTGTGACTTGTCTGTACACTTTTATTATTTACATTTAAAGGAATAAATACAATTACATATATTTGACTTCCATTTCTATAGCTAGAAATATTTTCTCTGTCAGCCTGCAGAACAGCATTGATATTTAGGAATTCAATTAAAAAATTCTGTGTTTGGTAACTCCATTTTCAGCAATTGATGATAACAGGTGATAAGACAGTAGGGTCCACTGCCACTTTAGATGATTATGATCTAGAGTACACTTTTTGGGCCTAAAGACTGGAAGTCTTACAAAGTAATGTTAAGTTTCATATTAACGCACTAGAAGATTTGCAAATTTTGTCAGAGCTTTGCTAAATTACAAGAATCCAATCTAGCACATGCAATTGCCTAAAATTCTGTTTAATTTTGATAAAGAACAGATATGTGGAGAGGAGAAAAGTAAAATAAATTAAAGAAATAATGTTAGACAACACAGAGTTAGAAGTTAAAAGGAGATGGATTAGGATATATATAGATCCATCAGTGGAAAGTAACACTGGGTTTCATTGCTATTATTTCTTCAGATTTTTTGAGACATACTGTAGGAATTTCTGAGTGTTTTGGCTCCCTTTCCCTTAGCGGGCTATTGAAGGATTGTTAACACCTAATTGATAAATACAGGCAAGTTATATTTGAGAAAAGCTGGTAGAAAGGTAGGAGGGGAAAGTAATACGTGAGAGAATGGGTGTGTGGATGTTAAGGGACAGAAGACATTGCATAGAAGATGTGACAAAGGCTATATATCATGAGAAAAATGTTTAAGAAATGAGAAGAAATGGAAGAACGAAATACTGAAATAGCAAATTATTTATGCAAGATGTCGTGGTTTGAATCTTGTTTTCCCCAGAGGCTAAGAGAAGTGGTAGACCCCAAGGGGTGGAAACCCCTGGAAGTTTTGAAGTTCTGCCCAATGGGCGCTCCTGCAGAAATGTAAACATACCACAACCAGACCGGAAAAGAAGAGTTGTTGTTTGGTTGTTGTAGGAGAGGTGGCCATGTTGTAGAGCCACGAGGAAGGGGCTCTGAGCCCCTTGGGGCCTCTGGCCCCCTCCCAGCCCCTGGCTGGGGGGCTGCAGGGACCTGGAACAGCATAAAGCTGGGCTAGGTGCCTGTAATTATGCCGGGAGATGTTTTCTCCATAGGCACAGAGCAGCAGCCGACACTGACCAGAGAAACGGTGGCAGAGAGCCAGAGATAAGGACCTGAACTTGAGGAGCAGCAGAAGCAACATGCAGCACCAGAGGAGACTCCTGGAAGGAGAGTCGAGGAAAGGAGAGCCAGCAGCAGAGAGACAGAGTTTGGGGTAAGACTGTACCAGCCCTCCAAAACTCCTTTGAGATCCCTCTGAGAAAAGAGGGACATGGACTCCTATTTAGGAGGAGAGTTTTAGACATGCAGCACCGGAGAGAGAGAAGCTGAGAAACTCAGAGCGTCCTGGAGCTGGACCGGGACGGCCAGATGGAATGTGGGGGGAGTTGACCTTGGCTCTCCCCCACCTTGCACTGCTGCCACGGTGGCAGCCTGAGAGACAGGGCACAGAGGCCCTGCAAGAGATACCAGACCATCACGAAGACCCCCCTGTGTCTTCGTGATATGACGTGGTGAAACGACCTTGTCTGGGGTTACGAAGCCCACGGAAGACCCCCCGGTTGTGAGGCGATGGGGCCGAGAGAGAAGCTTGGATACCTCCCTCGTGGATGCTGGCAGAAAGCCAGTTATCAGCTGCTGCATGAGAAGAAGAAACCTGCTGCCTCAGAAGATGCTGCTGTTTAAAGACTGGAAGGGATCTGTCCTTCTTTCCCTCCTGGACTTTTATTTGGAGGGGAGAAGAGATCTGATCCATTGTAAATACATATGTCATGGTAGAGATAGTTTGTGATCATGTGTATAATGTGATATGGTATTTATTTGTACAGTCATTGTAATATATTCCCTTTTCCCCATTTGGAGTCTGGTGTGTTTTGTCTGGAAAAACCCATCTCACATTAGGTTGAGATGTGGGAGGGGGAATTGAGCTAGGGAATTGGATTTTGGGACTATCTCAAACCATGACACAAGATATTAATGTAATTAATTGTAAACTAAAGAAGGGAATCAATAGAACAACAGATGAACTAAATATCACATAATCCAAAACCAGGTAAACAAACAGAAAAATCAGAGTATATAAATCACAGAATATATTAGTGTTTAGAAATAAGAAGCCATATCCTCATTTCCAGGATAATTGTGGGTGCTTAGAGCAATTTCTACACTTAATAATAATCACTTGGGAGGGAGGCAGTTTGTTTAATAATAAATAGTACTGCCAAGGCTAAATATATGATATGAGCAGAGAGAGCTTGCCATGAAGTGATGAAAAATGATTTCACTACTGCAAGATGATGTTCTGTAACACTGCATTTTAATGGTGGAAGAGATTTCTAGTGCTTTCTTCCAACCCTAATATCTCTGCAAAATTCAGTATTCTATTTTGTATTCCAATAAGGTAAGGAGAAGTTGATAGGAGTTGTCCTTTCTTGAACACTTTACTTTCATGCACCACTGCTTTTCACATTGAGCATATAAAATTTCATCAGATGTACATGGAGGTCTAATTCTAAGCACTGAAGACACATGCTGATTAGCTTAAAATTTAACCAGTTTAAATGATGTTATTTGAAATACATTGTTTTTCTGAAGAGAACCAATATTCAAGTATATTTGCTTTTCAGTGCTTTAATCATACTAAGCAACAAAAATCCTGGTAAGCATTTAAAAATCTCTGTAGGGATAGTAGCAGTTTTAAAAGACAAAGTATTCAAAATAGTTCTTTTCCCTCTTTCCGGTTTATCAAAAGAATTCTTAACATCAAATAAAAATGCACTTTTAAAAGAATAAAGGAACCTGACACTTTCTTGAGAAAATATTTAGTAGCAAATTATGAAGCTTTCTCAGCTAAAGACAACTATGGTTCATCAAATTTGGCTGTACTGGTAGGTATCTTAAGAACACTGAAGGGCAAAGTTTGTGGCAGGAATTAATGAGTCAATGGCAAAATCCATGGTTCTCAGCTTTGACACATCCTGCAATGGAACCTCTTGTACCCCATCTGCCTACTAAATTCCTTCTCAAAAAGGAGCCCTCTAAGTTCTGCACAGATTGAATAACCTCTGCTCATTTCTTTTTTTTCTAGACCATACACATCTCTTACTGAAAGTTTATTATGTAAAGAAAAACATCTGAAGGAGGTGATTGATTTTTTGAAACATATGAAGAGAAACATATGAAGACAGTGTTCCTTTATGTAATCTTCAAAATTAAAATGTAAACTTTTGTGATGTTATCTAGACAGTTCTATTGTTTGGTTTAATGGCTTAAAAAGATTAAATAATAATTCAATGCAATGTCAGGAAGTACAATCTTTTGGTGTTCTAGACAGATGACCATAGGATAGGTAGGTAGTTCAACTTTATAGTATAATAAAACACAGTTTTGTAAGACATACTCATTTACTTACTGTGACTTCATATGACCACAAGTAATCTCGTTATCTGTTTCGTATGCAATAAATGAAATGTTGGCAGTCTCTGTGCATGTTGCCTTTGACTGAGAAGAGATAATGCATTCCTCTGAATAAGCTAAAAAGTACACTGTTTTCCGTTTTTGCTGTTGCATACTTATTTGAGAGGGAGGTTGAATGTCACCTCTCTTTTTTTGAGATTAAAGCATTTCTAACTTTGCTCACAGAAACAGCTTACTTGGAGAAGATATGACTTTACAATTGGGAAGTTTCATAGTTCAAAAAGTAAACTCATCAGTTAGTAAACCCACTGATCAGAATAAAAGAGAATAGTAAATAGTAATTAGTCAAACCACTTTCCACTTTACCATTAGTAAAACCACTAATAATTTTATATAACATTATAGCTTCCTATAAACTCAACTATTATAGCTAGGGTGCTGTTAAGGAGAAGAAGGGGTGGCAACTCTGGTGACACTTTACCAAAAAAACCCCCAAACCCTACTTTGTTGAATAGATTATTCAAAAGACTTTTAATTTAAGAGAAAGAAATATAAAAATGTAATCAGCCAGTAAGTGAAACTGTACTCTTTTTTAGTGTCAGAGAACAGAAGGAAGTTATGAATAACTGTGGTAGAAATGACCATTTTCCCCATTATACTCAAAAAGTTCTTAATTAAATTTTTGACAGATAAGATACCACTACTGCATAAACATGTGTGTTTGTGTTTAGTTAAAATAAACAAACAAAACAGCAACATTGCTTTGTAAATACAGTCTCTGCTTCTATAATTTACTCTGATCTTAGCAAAAGCTCTGAGAGAGTTGTGGATAAGCAGCTGTAGAGTCCTTTCATTTTGCTTTTGATGTGAGTATGAAATAAAAATTAGTTTGCTCATGCTGATTGAAGATTTCTCCTATTATAGGAAGATGCCAGATGACCATGCTGATTCTCCTACATCTGTTAACAGCTTTTTGGAGTTCATTAACCGGGAGCTTTTGCTGAGATAACTTTCATCTCTGAAGGGGGTGAACTGGCACTGCCTTGCATGTCACTGCTTTCTCTTCTGTTGGAGCTGCAGTTGGTAAACTTCTTCAATTGTTCTCTCACACTCAAAAATTTCAGTTCCTTTTCTTTAGTGCCTTCTGTGAGAGAGAAGAGGCTTTAGATCAGCCAAAGACCACTCTCCACCCACATATTGTGAGTTAGCAATGGCTGGAGAGTGCACTAACAGGATGTGTGTATCCAGTGATTTCTCAAAATGAGGATTGTTGCCAGGGCTGTTCAGGCAGTGTTTGCATTCTGCCCATATGTCGGGAACACGTGAGGGACACAGAGCACAGACAGAGCATGAAAAGATCACTTTTCCAGGGTAGGATAAATGATTTCTTTGAATTTGTTTGAGCTGTAACCATCTTGCTGAGAACTGCTGAGGGAAATGTTGAAAGCGACAACTTTCAAATACTCCTTGATATAATCACCTTGTTCAGCCCTTGTGCCGACATGCGTTTCTAAGGGCAACATTTGTTTCTGTTCTTGTCTCTGATCTTTATCACCTCTGTTCATCTTATCTTTTATGATGGTTTGTAAGTCTTCACTAGAGGTTTCCAAACTTGTCATAGGTTTTATAAAATTCACTTTATCTCTAGGCACTTATCAAAGTCAGTTTGAAATGCCCTTTTTCTACAGGTGTTTTCTTTTTCTTCTAATATTTTTATGAAAAAAAAAAAAAGTGCATTGCTGAAACTGGAAATAATTTTATGCTGGAAAAAAGTACCAAATCGCAAATGAGTTTTGTCATACATTGCTCCCAAAAGCACTGAGATAACCATCTAACTTTGCTGGAAATCTGTCTTTATTGGGTTTAGTCCTAGAGTTTTTAATATCCTTCTATACATGTAGATTCTTTGGGAACATTATTACCTAATTATTGATTTGCAAAATATGGACACATTCTCATGAAATTATTTTTTCATCTTTAGTTTTAATCCCATATTCAGTAAATGAGGATGAATGCCATGAGACCCATTTCTGAGAATTCAAAGTTGGAATTACATTTTTTTAAACTATAGCTCTGAAAAACATTGAGAATCACAAACCACCACATAAAGTGAGTCATCCGTGGTTTATATCAACAAGACCTGGCAGATGCAATATGTAAACTAGTTTATGAAAATGTATGAGTGTGTTGTAAGGTGCTCTGTTGGGAATATTATTAGTTTGGTTTTTTTTTTAATAACATTCTGCTGGGAGATATAATGGATGTTGACGCAGTATCTCCTGTTTCTTCCATTCCAGCAGGTATTGAGGGAATGTAAAGACTGGAGGCAAATTTTTTCACGTCCTCCTTTTCCTTCTGTCAGAACTGTTTTCCTCTAAGCTTTATAAATACAAAGAAAATCAATGCAGAGGCTTTACATGAAAGTCTGCAGAAACCTTTGAACACTGAGAGAGGAATACAGGGAGCCTGATTTAATTTATTTTTCATAGACTGTGAAATAAATGCACTGTCATTAAAAAATATAAATATTTCCATTGAAAAACAGTTTTCAAAAAATTATGTTTACCAGACAACTCTGTTTCAAATATTGCATAGTCTGAAGATATTGTTCCCTTTTGATTTTGGCCAGATGCAGGGCAGCTGCAACCATTCGTTTTACATATCTGAGGACAGTTTTGATGGTTATTTTCTAGCCAGCAAGTATAAGGCAAGTTCATTTTCTGTGGCAACGTAACACTTCCTCTATTCCATGCACATACTCTTTGCATGCAGTCAGCAACACAAACCTACATAAAACCTGCGTTACATAAACTATTGCCATTCAGGAATCTCTCTCCATCTAACAAGAAAATAGTTTTGATGTGTTTTCTGTCTATATTATAGTAAAGAAGAAACTTTTCTTCCATGATGTCACAACCAATGAGCAAGGGCCTTAAAATAAGAAAAAGTCTAAATGGTTACTAAAATTGATGTCATCTTACGAAGTGCAAAGAGATTTTCTTAAGGTTGTAAGAAAACAGTCAATAGTCGTTCTGAAGAACTGCATTACAATGTCATTTTAGTTTTTGTTAGTTTTGTTGTTTTTTTTTTCTTGCCTGGGAAATAAATATATTTTAGAAATAGGAAAAAATCTTATATTAATAAAATATTAATAGAAGACAGCACTCCTGTTTTTGTCATTCCCTTTTAAAGCATAATAAAATTCAAGAGGGATATTTTTGAAGATATAGATCCTTATTACCCAGTACTGATATTTCTACTACAGGTGGGAGTGTATTACTAACAATATGTAAAGTAGAGTTTCATTCCCATTCAAAATATAGAATCATAGAACCACAGAAACATAGAATGGCCTGGGTTGGAAGGGACTTCAAAGATCATCTTGTTCCAACTCCACTGTCATGGGCAGGGACACCTTCCACCGTAGCAGCCCAAACCCAGCTTTCAGCAAAAAGCAACTTGGTCAATTTGAACCGTAAACCTTGAGTAACAAGAGTTAACAAGAATCCTGTGATTTGAAGAAGCTGGACCCTTGCCATAAGACCTGTTGATGTACAACCCTGGGGATTACACTGGCATCAGCAGAATTAAAAAAGGACTTTTTGAAATTTTGTTATCAAACCATGTTTAAACCCATGTAATTCTACTTGAAGAAAAATTAACTATTTGGAAACTGCAGTAAAACCTTCTGTAACTCCCTAATTAACATAGCTTGTCCCCCTCATTAACATGTCCAACCCCCGAGGCCCTTAAAATTGTGTTCTCGCGTTCAATAAACTATTCCAGTTATACCCCATACTGGAATTGTGTTTAGTTTTGCAGGCTGCCACTTTCCACTAGACCAGGTTGCTCAGAGCTCCATCCAACCTGGTCTTTAACACTTCCAGGGATGGGGCACCCACAGCTTCTCTGGGCAGCCTATACCAGGGCCTCACTGCTCTCACAGTAAAGAATTCCTTCCTAATCTCTGATCAAAATCTACCCTCTTTCAGCTTAAAGCCATTCCCCCTTTCTCCTGTTACTACAGGCCCTTGTAAATAGTCTCTCTCCATCTTTCCTGTAGACTCCCTTCAAGTACAGGAAGGCCACCATTAGGTCACCCCAAAGCTTTCTCTTCCAAGAATTGAACAATCCCAATTCTCTCAGCCTTTCCTCATAGGAAAGGTGCTCCATCCCTCAGAGTATCCCTGTGGCCTCCTCTGGACTCACTCTAACAGATCCCCTGTGCTGGGGACAGAGCTGGAAGCAGCACTGTAGGTGGGGTCTCACCAGAGCAGAGTAGATGGGGAGAATCCCCTCCCTCCCCTGCTGCCCACACTGCTTTGGATGCAAAGCTGGAATACTACAGCCATATGGTTTCAAAAATGTCATTTTAATGATTGTCAGGAATGGAGAGTAGACAAAATAGGCTAACTTGCCTTGTCTGACAAAAAAAGGCTGAACGGAATATCACTGATGATATGAATGCATCATTATGGCAAATGTTTGAAGCAAAGAAAACATGCAGACACAACAACAAAAGAGCATAATTTTTGCAATGAATAAATTCAGTTTGGAAATTAAAGGATGTTTCTAACAATCAGTGGAGTGAGGATCTGGAAAAGCCTGGAGAAATTCAAACAAGGTGTGGCAGTTAAAAATGTAGTTGATTTAAGATAAAGCTCCATATATTCTTTGGATGACGGCATGAACCATTTATATATAATAAGCAGGATGCTCAATTCGGTGACCCAAACCATTTTTTCTCAGATAGAGATTATTATTCAAGGAACAGCTGACCTATTTGTTTGAAGACTTCCTATAAATGCATTATCTAAGTCCATGTTACAGTGGTAAGCAAAGAGAATGTAAGAAATGAAGCAGCAAACCTGGATAGAATTTTAAATGACTTCTATACAAAGACCCATCTTTAATGTCCAGGGTTCTTTGAAGAACACTTTTCTGGTCTTGTGGAACATGTACTTTTTAAGTCAGAGAGGTTACTTTCAAAATCTGTTTAGGATTGTTTATTAATTAGCATTTCAAATCTGCTACATTTTTTACCAATGTATGACACTTCTGCTATCAGCAGTTTAAAAAAATGATCCTAGGTACTCTGTTATCTTAAAATAAAGATGACTTTTAATTTTAGAATGGGAAAGTACCTATTTTTCAAGATTTATTTCTTATAACCTTAAGTGTAATAATGTTGAGATTAATATAATCTAAATTTTTTTGTACAGGCAGAGTTTTCAAAATGTAATTTTCTAATGACCTTTCACTATCATGAAGAAAGTAAATCTGAATCATAGAGACAAGCTAATCACAATGAAACTTGATACCTTTGATCTGAAATGTAGTGTGTTATTAATAACAATCCTTTTCCCCTCATTAAAAGGATAAAAAAGAGCATATTGCACATAATTTAGCATTCTTTTTCAGGACCAATATTATATATTGCTGCTTTGATTCAAGCTTACTTGTTTTCTTTTTGACTCATTGACCCCCCCCTCAAAAAAAAAATTACAGAAAATTTTAAGATGAGATGTTTCTGGTCTCAACTAAGTGTTCACAACAGGGGGGCTTTTAACTCACACTTTCAGTATTAAAGAATCATTTTAAATATTTGGGCTACTAGGGTAAGTGAATAAGTCAAGACTGCAGAGACTGTTTTAGAATGGTGGTTTATGGTCAATAACCTGCATCCCAGCAGTTATTTACTGCCTTGAGTATCTAAGAAGCACCCTTTCTTCACACTTTTTATTTTCCTGTAATCTAAGTGCAAAGAAAATATACTTATCAAAAGTGTCTTCATATTAGAACTTAAATTTTCTATTTATCTGTGCCTCCGTAAAAATCTAGATTTCAGTTATTCTTTTTTATTCTAAATGTGTTGGTAAATAATTTTTTTTCAGTTCATACTATTTTCCTCCTTTTAAAACTGATGGCAGTTATCTTAAGTCTTTGTAAATCTCGGAAAGAATGAAGATTTTATGTATATTTAATATTTTCATTGCATTCATGGGCCACCATAAGCCCTTTTAAATGGACTTTAATAAATTCAGTCCATTGTAATTTGATCACATATTTATGTTCAGCCAAAATTTGCAATATGATTGGTTTATACATCAGGAAAGATAGTAAATTTTTTCACTAAATGAGATTAGGATGCATGGAATTACAGAATAACGTGGTTTTGCTGCTTGGTGGCAATGTGGTATTATACCACAGAACTCTGGGATTTGAATTGAAAACAAAAGAGTGGATCATATTTTTTTAGCATTTCAGAAAATAAAATTAAATCCAAATTTGTCCTTTCACTTGAAAGCATCATTTTGCTCTGTTAATCCAGTGAAAAAGTGTCAGGCTCAGAGGGTTTTCCATCTGTGCTCTTTTGTTACCTTCAGTGAGTGTCCAGTATGACACAGTCAGTTCCTATTTTTTAAATTGGTCAGTTGACTTTTATTGCTGTAACACAACCTGCTCAAACAAAGACTAGCAAAACTTTCCCCTCCAAAGTTTTCCCATTTGTGTCTCTCTCCAGACCTACTCTTTGGTTTTTTACAGCTCAGACGTTGTCAGCCAAGTGAATAGTTATGAACCTTTTCTCATGCTCCACAGAAGTAACAGATTCATTCTGAGGCTTATCCATTCTGAGACTGTTCATTCTGTAACTTATGTTTGTTCAGAATTTTTGTCTTTTTTCTCTTGCATGCATCTGATCATCTCTTGAAATCAGTCACAGAAAGGAGACCCTGCTGTATAGGTAGACAGCTTTTGACCTTGAAAATCAACCTTCGAGTCTCTTTTATGGCTCAAAGAGTTGTACTCCTCCAGAGGAATCTAAATAAATGAGTTTCAGAATAAAACCTCTAAATCAGGACCATTGATACAAGACTGCAAGGATCCTAAAAGAAAACTGTAAAAAATCAAAGACTTATAGTGCAGGAGTCCAATTCTGTGCAGTTCTATTTCTTTTAAAGTTCTATAGGTGAAGATTTCTTTTGGACCCAACCTGCTCTGTAGGGTGTAACAGCTCATAAGTACCAAGTACAACAGAGGCCTTGGATAAACACTTCTTCATAGACAAATTCTCCCTGCTCCATGAACATTGCTCTTAAATCAAGCAAGGCATGACTCTCTGAAAGGCTGTGTCCACATGTGTTTCTCTAAAGGTAAAAAGTGAAGTGTCACACAAGGTACATAACCATTGGCTTTGGCATAGTGGTCATTTCTTTGATTCTTGCCATGCTCTTTCCATCTTATTCCCAGTTCTTTCTGTTAGGGAAAAACTTCTATTGTTTTGTTTTATTTTCTTTATTAAGGACATAATGCATGCTCACAAAAGACTCATTCAAAGTGGATGTTAACAGCACACATAGTTATGCTTGAAATGCACAACAAATTTTAAGTCAGTATTTGAAATGTAAATCTTTTCCATCTTAATTGATATGCTCCTAATACTTTATGCTATTCTTGAGAAACATAAAGCAACAACCTAAGTTATTTTAATTAAAGCATGTACTTATAGAACAACAGAAAATATTTACAAATCTGATAACTTCATGACATTGAAACTGAGTAAATTAGCACAACAGTTAATTTTTGAAAATCAGTATGTGGTGTTCCAGGGTTGTTACTTTTTCTCCCTCTAATTTTTGTAATCGTCTCTTTCTGGAGGTTGGTGCAGCTTCATTTTTTGTTTGCTGTTCTCTCCAGCTGCCCTTAATGGTTGCATCACACTAATCTGCAGACAGATAGTCTAGCCCACTTCTTCCTCAGTTTAAATCAGGAAACTACATTTAACAAACTGACCCAAGAATATCACCAAAGAGATGGTGTCTCTGTGGGCTTTAGCTGTCCAGTTATCTGGAGTGAATCTGACAATTTTCCCACAAAATTTTATTGAAAAGAAAATTTAGCAGTGACTTCATTTCAAACCCTTCCAGACCCTCCATTACTCCCCTTCAACTAAGAAACATCATCTCTGGAAATCCTCCATCTGCTAGGGATGTTATCTGAGCATTTCTTGTAAAAAATAAAGAATCTGGCATGGAATCATTACCACCTCCTCTGCTCTGTACACTCAAGGAGTGACCACAGTCCATCAGGCACACAAAGCTTCTCCATTTTCATCAGCATAGCTTTTTATGTGCAGTTTGCTGGAATTTGTAAAGCAAATTCCCTCTCCCTCAGTAGTTGTTCATCATTCAGTCCTGGTCTCCATAGAATAATTATTAATAATCCACCAGGGTTTGTTCTTTGAAGGTAGGGGCTTTAATAGAACTCTGTCCACTTAATTAAATACAATTAAGCATTCTATTTTATGGAAAAATCAAGGATAAAGGAGAGTAGGATAAAACATATTTCCTATAAAATGTAGGTTAAGAGTTTTGCCCATAACGTGGATTGTTTCTATAAAATGTCTAGAGTTATGTCTGTTGTGGAAAAGAAGTTAACGCTAAATATATTGATTTCAACTGCAGCTTATCATTAAAGAAGCACAAAGTAGTGAAGTTCATGCTTTTAAAGCAAAATGTTCTTCTCTCTGAAAGCAGTAATCTGATTTAGAACTTAGATCACTTGGCTACTGGAATCTGTTTGTTTCCCAAACCAGACCTCAGTGTTCGAAGATGATTAAGAAGTCTGTTTAAAACATAATCATCAATCTCAAATCAATCATATGCACTATTTCATATCTTAATAAGCTTTGGAGTGTAAAAACAAAAATATATAAAGTCATAAAGCCATAATGTGAACAATGCTAATGTAGATAAGTTTTAAATTGTCTTTAGATCAGTAGAAGATGACATGGATACAGAACTGAGGGTCACTATCAAATTCTTTTGCATATTGATCAGTTTGTAGACTGTGGTCTGGGACCCGCTGGTTTAATAGATTAAACTGCTTTTAAAATAAGTATTTACCTATGCAAAGTGATTGATTTCTTGAGAATAGTAATGTTATCAGTAAAAGTGCAAAGAACTTGCAGGCACTTTGCAGTAAGGTAAAGACTTGAAAAAAATCGATCTCCTAATTACACCTATGGCAAAAGCAAAAAACTCTTCACTAAGCTGTAATTTAATCAGGCTAAAATATAGGAATATGAGATATCACCTTATAAAATGTAGTTTTGGTGGTATCCCTGAAGTTTTATGAAACATATTTTTCAGTCATAGTGCCATATTTCTAGCTGTTATGCCATTTAATTCTTTGAGAATAAGCAAAATATATAAGCAGTTTCTGTCCATTTATCTTCTAATGTATTTCCATTATACATTAATATGACTCAAAATAGAAAATATATTACTTTTCTCTGAAGAGAGAAAACATTCTTTTGGGGGATTTTTGTTTTTGTTTCAGAAAATTACTGAAAAAAGTCAGATCCCCTTAGAGTGTTCCTACCACCTAAGGTAGATATCGTTGTTGATAAAGTCAGTAGGCTTTTTGCTTATATACAGAAATTTTACAGAAAACTATCCAGTTCCTTATTAAAAAAAGAATCTAAATCAAATCTTCTGATTTTAAACCTCAAATGAGATTTAAAACCTTATCTTATATGAATTTTTCTTATCTGACAATTGTCAAAAAATTCTGCACGTCAGTAATTTTCCCTAGTGTCCTTTAAAAAATATTAAGGGTTTTGAATATTATGTTACTTTTTTAATAGACAGGTTAAGATGTTCAATGTTTAGTAGCTCATTTTTGACAATCATGTCATGGGAATCACCTGACATAATGAATACAGTAGATTAGGCCTCTGATCAGATCACAATATATGTTAAATTAATTCAAGTACTGGTGTTTGAATCTTATCTATTTTACTTAATATTGTAAAGATCTAAGACAAGAATGGGCAGATAAGCAAGATTGGGCAGAAGACCAATAAGAACTGGAAATCCTCTGAGACCAGTTCCTGTATATGGAGATATCATTGCAGCTTCACTCAGGAAAGTTTTTGTTTTCTTGTTATTATCTGCGTTTTCAATACTATTTTGAATTTAACATATTTCAACAAGAATTGTTATTGTTGTTCAAAGTCTCTGAAGAAAAGTTGCACTTCTGACACAAATTAAAAACTGAAATGCTTTAGCTACAAACATCTCCACTGAGAACTGTGACTGATTCCTAGGGTACATGTGGGTTTTTGTGGAATGTTTCCTGTTCTACTTTGAAATAGAGAAAGAACCACAAGTTTAAACACTCTTGAGTTATTCATGGCTCCATTTCTACCAGCCTGTTGATGGAAGGATAGTTTGGGTCTATTCTTCAAATAATTCTCAGGAGCTGGGAAAGGATACCTCTGTGGATGTCTCTGCAGTCACTCATCCCAGCACACCACACTACCCCAAAATGCAAGAGGTGCTGTGTCACCTAGTGTGACACAGGCTGCATCCAACTAAATGTATCTCTACTACAAATAAAGACACTGCTGAGTGAGATTTCCTCAGATTTCATGTGTCACAGAAGGGGAGTTGAGACTCTGTTACTGCTTCTAGTGTGTTCATTCATAATGTTAGGTCAGGACCTTCTTTTCTGCTGTTTTCATCTCGACTTTCTTACAGCACCAATCACTTTTTATAAGCTCCTAGGTAACATACAAAACTAATTTCTTGTATCCTTTCAGGGCTTCATAATCTTCATCACAGACATTTGACATGCCCTTCAGAGGGTCTGCAGAGTTGCTTCAATCTAGTTTGTGTTATTATTAAAATTTATCGTGTTATCATTAAAATAAGTGTTATCATTAAAATAAGTGTTATCATTAAAATAAGTTCAAGAAAAACAATATATCTTGGTCATAAGCTCATTTATTCACTGATGCCTCCTTATCAACTTATCTGTCCTGACATTTCAGGAGGAAATCTGAAGTTTCCAATACACTGCAGCAACTGTCAGGAAACTTTAGCCTAAGACACTCTTTCCTCCCAGCTTAATTTCCCACTTAGTACACCTGTCACTCAAATACAATGTTCTGCTAAAAGCTGCAGAGTATGGATATAGATTTCCAACTGCAATGGCTCCTAGGAAATGTAATGTCATTCACTTGTACCTTAATATACCTCTGTAAGGCCACATCTCTTTGGGCTGTATCTTCTATGATGCTAACCACAGTTTCCTGAAAGTTGGATGTCTAACAGTAGTACTTAGACTAGCCTAGACTTGAATGGAATTGAATATTTTTATTTGGAAGGGTTTTACAGTGATCATCTATTCCATCTGCTGAGTTAGCTTTCACTTTATCTTATACTTCTATTTAATATCAAGCTTAGTTTTTTATACACATATTCATGTATTTATATATGTGAAATTATTTAGTACCCATATATGTATATATTGTGGAATTGTCTCCTTTTTTGTTGAAGTATCCAGGCTTATGATCAAATTTGGCTTTGTATTAAAAATAGGGGATAAAAGTGTGAAAAGTACCTCGAATGCTTATTTTTCATGCGTGGATAAATGGACTACATGTGACTATGGTGGAGGAGTGGTGGATGTGAACAAATGGATAGCAGTACTCATAACTCATGAATAAACTCTATGAGCAAACTCATATCCAGACCCTTTCAGAAATGTGTGAAGCCCTGAGACATTCCCTGCATCCATGCAAGGTTGTGGTTTCCTATAATGAATGTAGAAATCAGGTGGTACCTACAAGAAGACTGATTTGTGCTTTATGTGTTTTATCTGAGTCTATGTTAATGTTATCAAATTCTATTTCATTATCTCATTGGTTAAGGCATACCTTATCAGTATATTTGTATTATTTTGTAAATTCCTTGAATAAAAATTGATTCTCAATAAAAATTTAAACAATCTTTTCCCCTCGATGCTGAGGTTCAGGAGAAAACACTGTAAACCTCTAGGTCATCAATCTTATTAATAGAGACTTTTCTTTGGAGTGATACAAGTGTCTTAATAAATTGCAAATGCATGTAGTTAAGTTAAATAAAATATTTCCAGTGTGCAGTAATCTGGCTGTAAACAGTACCCTGTTCTTATAAATCAGCCCTAATATTCATGGCATTTTCATTAATGTGCTTATAATAAATATGGTAAGAGAGACATAAACACATTAATAATACACGTTGCACTTAATAGCTTTTGCCCTTGGAAATTCTTATCTGTCTCCTACAAAAGTCAATGGAAAAATTGCAGTTGAATGCATTTAAAGGAAACTTGAGCCAATGTACAAACAAGCACATTCAACATAAAAGAGTTAAACTGCTGAACTATTGTTCTTTCTGCTCTTCACCGCCTTTTGTTCCAACACCATGACAGATCACTTCTTATTGCAGGGGCTTAATAAAAATTACAGGAGTAATACAATCTGTAATTCAGATGTGATACTTAATGAAGATTTCTTTTTAAAAATACCTAAGTAAGAATATTTTTTTCTTCAGTATGCTTCAGAGATATAGAGGAATAACTGATGGAAAATGCCTGTCTCAAATGACTTGACCAAATAAAAGCAGCTATGTCTGGTGTCTGTTCTGTTCAAAAAAGTCAATCAGATTTATTGTATCACAAGCTCTGAGCAAATTTTTTACTTTGTTTTCTCTGAAAGCTTAAAAGTTTATTTTTGCAAGTGATGATCTTTACAAGTGCACATGCACACAGGTATAGTTTAGCAGAATGCACTAAATTTTCATAAGGTATTGCATAACCTCCAGTATTAATTTCTACAAAATTTGACTTCTTGTAATAACTGTTGAGAATGTTTCTTAATAGGAATGTGTACAATTAGATAAGGTGGATTAAAAGTTATAGCAGTTAAGAGCTACTTAGGTGTTCAGTAAGTGCTCAGGTATTTTACGGAAATTGCATGGAAATTGCTACCATTACCGTGTCTTCATCAAGCCCACTAAGGGACATTTTAATCATACCTGTTTTTCTCTTCATAGGGGGTTATTACAACCAGCAGCAACCTGACAAGCAGAAATTTCAAAAAGAAAATGTTTTACTTTTAAAAGAAAATGAGAGCTGGAAACCTGAATAAAATGTAACCCAATTTTTTTTCCCTGGAGGAAACCAGAAGAGCAAATAAGAACTCAGGCCCTGACTTTAAACTCTTGTCAACTCTAAACAAATTTCTTTTTGAACCACACTTATGTTTATCTTGCCCTCTGGATGCAGACAGAAAGATACTCTTATTCTTAGTGATAACTGCCTGAAGTAAGGAAACAGGCAGTATAATATGATTTGTTTCATACCTCAGTGACCTTGAATAAGATGGGAGACTATATAAATATAATGTAAATTTATTCCAGTGTCTGACATCTACTAACTCAAGTTAAATGGAGGAAAGGGGAATACAAGTATACAAGGATACACAAGCATATCCTTTGCTATCACAAGGCCAGAAAGAGAAACCAGTTGAAGGAAACACACATGAGGAGTTTTGGTGTCAAGTATCAAATCACAGCACAAACAACAGAGCTGGAAGCTAACTCAAAGAACTCAGACATCATAATAGACCAACAGAAATGTAAACAGCTTACAGTGATTGCTTGCATATGATATCAAAGCACGCTAGATAGCTTTTCCTACAGCAAGGAATATGTTTGCTTATTTTAACAGACTGTAATTTTTTTAGTAAAAAGAAACTCTGTCAGAAATTAACTTTGCAGCAAAAACATTCTAAATGTAGACCATACTAATAAGTTTCTTGCCTGATTAGGCAAACAAACAAAAAAAATAGGCATTTTTTTGAGAAATCACTGTCATTTTTAGCAAGAGAGGACAAGGTGCTACAGGACCTATGAACATTGGCAAAAGCAACAATAAATAAAGAAACCATTTGAAAAGAAGTTATGGACTCACTTGCAAAGAATATACCTACCTATAACCCGTGATCTGAACTGTATCTTCTAGGAAGTACTATAGAAGGAGGATGAGTCTTGCAAGAAGCCAGACAAGTACAGCAGTGACCAAACCTGAGCTGACTTGGGCACCCAATAACTCAATGCAACATAGCATCTCTCCTGTCCTGGGCACCCACCCGAATGGTTCCCGAGATGGAACCCAAATCATGGGCTGGACGGGCTCTGCACATTTTATGGACATTTTTCAGGGCTGACCCATCGTCTGAGGGATTGATATCAGTGTATATATCAAAGGATGGGGAGGGAGAAGGTGTAAAGTGAGGGTGTAGTGGATAGTGTGAGACCCACTAGTGAACACAACATAAATAGTGCAGAACGAAGGCTGGAGATTGTACTGGGTTTGTCTGTGATGATTTTCTTTCAAGTGTGCAGAATGGTTTTCATAAACCCACATAAACCCAGAAACTGTCTACTTTGGTGAATTTATTTTGAGGAAATCTGATCAGTATTGTTGGGTAGGGGTTTTCTGGGGGGAGGAGAGGTGTTGGCTGTTCAAAAACATGAAGTGTCTTCCAGGTGTGCTACCTATTGCAGAAAGAAAATGTTCTTCCATGTCATTAACCTTATTGTTTCAATTAGCATTATTTTTTTCTTCACTTTCTGCAGTTATCAAAATGATGATGAGAGTAATTTTCTGACCTCTTTACAGGTGACCTAGGGTTATGATAGAAAATCTATTCAATTATTACTTTTTCTATGTGCTATACAAGGAGACAGATAAATTTGAATGCTGACATGGAAAAGAGGTTGCTGCAGGAATAAACAAGTTCAAGCTTAAATTAAGTCAAGTGCCATGCATGAATATTGACAGTTTCTGAAAGAGCCTATTGACCCTTAACAGACAAGATAAACAGTAACAATGTGCATTATTAAAGGCATAAGAGAAAATGGAAGGAAGGTGGAGCTATAGTAGAGTTTACAGAGAAAAGTAAAACAACAAATGTGACATTAATATGAGATATTAATGTTAGATCTCTGTAGTTACTATAAATTTACCTACAGGTTTTACCAGTCCACTGGTTTCTATGGGGTATCATTGTCTATCAAACAGATTTTGGAGGTGAAATTGTGATAATCTTGGATGATGTTGAAATAACTGAGAGACTACTAAAAATATTGCATTGTAAAATTTCCAAAGTAAATTTTTTAATTTATATATTCTTTAAGCAGAAATGGTAAAAAAAGCTTTGTTAGAAGAAGCATAAATGATGTGAAAGTGTATGTCAAAAGCATACATCCAATCCTGGAACTACAGTTTGTCTTGAAAAATTGTTTTGTCTGCAAAAATATCCAGCTATGAAAATAGTCTGATGATCTATCCAGCCATATCACTTGTTTTTTTCCTCAGTATGATGAATTACTACGCTTATCATCTCTCTATAAAAAGTTTCAATTAAAAAACAAAATAATTCTGTCATAGTACTGGAATTTGTGAAAAACATAGTGATTTAGTTTGTTTGATTTAATTCAGAAAATAGCTTATTGATGTTGGTCTAGATTTAAATCCTATAAACAGAAGAATCAAGTACACCAAAGTAAAACCTAAAGATTGAATTACCTTGCTAAACTGCAACTCCCTCTCTATCAATATATCCATAACAGAGTACATGGTTTTAATACAATATATTCATACTGTGTAAATGCTGTTTATGGAAAATGGGAATGGAAATGTACAACATTAGTGGTTTTGTTCATAAAATATCAGTGAACTTGTTAGTAATGTTACTGTATAATTTTAGAGACTGAAAAAATAGGGGAAAATATCACTTAACAAGTAAAAGATGTTCCCAATTTAATTAAGTATTCCTGCCTGTTAGTTTCATTTGTGGCATTTGTGATTCTGTATAAAAAAAAAATAATTCTTCATACTCTCCAAGATTTAGGAGAGTGAAACGCAGGTGATTGTTTCTTCTATTCATTATAACATCCACCATCAAGTTACCAGTATTGGCATTTGAGTTGTTCCTGATTCTGTAAGTGTATCTTTGAGCCCATTTAAAACAGAGATGTCATTATATGGAAATAATGCTGGTGTTTTCCTCATTTTCCTGCCATTTCAGTCCAGAGGGCATTTAAATTACTTGTTGGCATGATGGTTACATTATTACAATATATAATGGTTATATTATAATAAAAATTACAATATAAAGTATACATAGTATATATGATCCATGACTGTATGATTGATTGAATATGAATCATCTCTAATAGCACAAACTATTCTAATGCTTATAGTAAGTTTGTACTCTGCTATTTCTGTTTCACACTCACTGCAAAATCTTGATGAGTGATTGTTCCTCCCGTTTATTTCTCATAGTTCTAGTATTTGTGTAGAAGAATTGTGGTAGAACTCTGTTTTTAAGCAAGTGCTGCCATTTCTTTTCCTTTTGAACCAAGGAAATGGTCATCTGTCCCGGGAAGGTGGAATGTGCCCCAGCCTGAACTTTGTCTAACTGAGCAAATCCTTTCAATGTAGCAACAATCAAGCAAAATTCTTTAATGTAGGTAACCTTTAATAGGTGGGTAATACCAAGTGGGCGTACATGGTTTTTGAAGTGGATTGTGTATTTTGTTGGATCAAGGACAACTGTGACATGTTCCCTACATTAGAATGAGAGTAATAATATTTCTAATCTCACCAGGCTTTTATGTCACAATAAATGAATGAATGTTTAATGTACTCAGATGCTATAGTAAAATATTCTCTCCTTCTGGCTGCAAATAACCTGAATTGGAAAATATCATTTGCTAATTAATTAAAATTATACTTCCCTTAGGAAATTTGTGCAATAAATCTACCTTGATGCCGCTGTATGGTAAAAAGTGTCAATCTCTTGCCCACGATTTTTCACTCCATTAAAGGAGACAATCCCAAAGTACACTGTCAGATTGAGTGCTTCAAAAGGGATTTGTGGATGTAAATGTCTCCGGTATACTGACAGTCTGAAATCTCCGTCCTGGTCTGCGCTGCTATAAAGTTAATTTCTTTCAGAATGGCTTATATGGTGCTATGTTTTGGATCAGTGACCAAAAAAATGTTGATAACACAGGGATTTTTTAACTCTTGCTACACAGTACTAATACAGAGTAAATGTTTTTTCTGTTCCTCACACCGCCCTGCCAGTGAGCAGGCTGTGAGGTGTGCAGGAATTTGGGATGGAACACAGCCAGAACAGCTAGCCCAGTGACCAAAGGGATATCCTGTACCATATGATATCATGTTCAGAATATAAAGGCAGGAGGAAAAGAGAGAAGGGGGGATATTTGGAGTGATAGTGTTTGTCTTCCCAAGCCACCATTAAATGTGATGGGCCCTGCTCTCCTGGAGGTGACTGAACACCTGCCCGCCCGTGGGAAGCAGTGAATTAATTCCTTGTTTTACTTTGCTTTTTTTGCATGGTTTTTGCTTTCCCTATTAAACTGTCTTTATTTCAACCCACGATTTTTCATACTCTTGCCCTTCTGATTCCCTCCCCCATCCCACTTTGACGGGTGTGGTGGGTGAGCATGAGTGGGGTTGAGTTGTCTTCAGGTCTTAAACCACGAAACTTTATTTGAAAGAAAGCAAGAGCAGAAATACTAATTTTCACTGCTCTTTGACATCACAGTGTACCTATAGAATCTACAAAACTCACCAAGTAATGAACTTATAGTTTTTTTGCCTGCAGTTATCCTGATGAAATATTGAGCAAACAGGCTGTGATATTTTTAAAAGACTTATTTTATTTGTCATCCATAACTATATGGCTTATGGGATTCACAGAGGGTTGTTGTAGGTCAACTTTCTGAACATTCTTACAATGTTAGTCATGAGAAAGGCAGCAAATATTGGTGGAACCAAATGTCAGATCTCAGTCTTTTTTCTTTTTTTTTTTTTTTAATCTGTACTCACTCTGAGCTAATCAAAAGCTTAGATTTGTCCCAGTGACACATAAACTGAAAGTAAAATTGGGAATAAAAAAGGAATTTGAAATGTAATTTAAACTTGTCCAGATCCTATAGTCTACAATAAAGTCTATTTCAGCTGCTCAGTATTTTGGATTCTGAAGTCTTCTTTTTAATGTTAGATCTTTGAAGTCTAGATAAAAGATTCCCTTCCGAAGAACATTTTTTTCTTCTCTTAATTAACTATATAGAACTGGGCATTTTACAAAGTATTGCTTCTCTAAAAATAACAGCTATGAAAGCTAAAGTCCTTTTCCTGCTGAAAAATAATAATTCACATCCATGACAAAAGCAAATGTAAGCATTAGTTGTATCATTTGAGTTATACTTAGCAGAGAGAGGGAATTGTTAATTCTCTTGTATTAAGCACTGATTGACCTAATTTTGAACCCTGCAGAGTTTTGATAGCCTGTTTTCAAGAACAATTAACTCTTACTGAAACAAAAAATTTCTTCAAGGATCCCTAAGAGAAGTAAAAGGAATATAATAAAAGGAAAACAGGTGGGCATGCTTTAATTAGTCCAATATGTTGCAGAAGATCTTGAATATTGTGTATATGTTCAACAGGGCATGGTGATGCAAACTGAAAGGAGAAAGAAGACCAAAGTCATGCTGGTACAAAAAAAAGGTGGATAGAAATTGATTATGACTAAATTCTGTTTGGACACATAGAAGTAAGCATTTAGAAAGTACTTTTGCAGATTTAGTCAAATCAGAAAGTCACTAACAAGCATAACAAAAATTCAAAATTATTCTCAAAGTGGAGGCCATAACACTTATAAAAGTTTTCTTATAATACAACATCAACCACAGAGGTCTGAAGACCTCCCAGTCCTGTCTTTTCTGAGGTTTTCATGGATATTCTGTCTTGCATTCTTTTTTCTTGTGCAATTCATACATACGCAAACACACACAAAATATTTATCTGTGAAGAGGCTTGTATGTTATATATTACAATTATTTTATTAAAATAATATTTGCTTAGAATAGTGAAATAGATAATTTCTCTGTAGAAGATGACCTAAATGTAGAAAAGTGTTGAAACACAAACATTACTTAAAGCTTACAAATAAGTCCTACATACTCCAATGCTATCTCTTGTCAACACAGAAGGGTGTACATTTGCAATTTATTCTGTAAGAATAACATAGAACAGAAACAAAATGAGTGAATAAGAGAAGTTTATTGCAGTAGAAGGGAGAGAAACTGTTTCCTTTTTATCTATAATTTTCCATTTTTTTATATACCTGGGCTTTTGATAATACTTTAATTTTTTATGCTTTCAGTGATTTGGATTGGTTTGGTTTTAATTATGCATCCTCAGAAAGACTGTTTTCTTGAATTACCAGAATTTATTTTACTACCTTCTTCAGTGTAGGTTCTACATATGCCTTCAGGAGATATCCAACTGCTTTCATGCAGGGTTCTTCATGGGCTATCAGATAACTCTTTGAAACCTACATCCAACAGATAAATATATTTATCTTTTTTTTTTTCTAAATTATCTTGGTGGTTTGCTCTTAAAATATGAGATATATTTCTTACTGATGAATTAATACCGTAATACAGATAAAGCTAAAGCACTTATGTGGGGCAGCTTTTACTCCTGAAGCATATAGGTGTCTGTTATATATGGTCCCACTACTGATGTTCAGAAAATAACACGGTTTCATTTGAACAATGTGGAAGTTCTGTTGAGAAAGTAAGCCTGAGATGTAAATTGGGCACAGAATTAAATCTAAATTCTGTCAGACTGATTATGATTAGTACCTGTCGCAGTAAATTCATCTTTAAGTAAAGTTTATACAAAAGAAGACAACACTAATGGATTTTTTTTTTGTGAATTTGCTAATGTGTCTGTGATTTTGAAAAGAATTATATGTTCATTTTAAAAGTAAATTTGAGCACTAAGGCTGATTTGTTTTGAACAAAGTGAAATGGAAACAATTTGAAACATATTTTATATGACACAATTTGGATATGAATTAGTATTATTTTCAAAAGTTAGTGTATTCCAGTTTGAGCAGGAAATGTTTACTTTGTAAACAATATGCGTTTATCATGTTTCCTTTTGATGCCATGTAGTCAACTGCTGCAGAAATAAACCCTTCATTACCACACAGACAACAGTATTGATCAAAGGACATTGTCACTCTGAAGTTCCTACTAAAGATGGTATGTATCTTGCAGGATCAACCCTGCCACCTTTACCCTGCAGAAAGACTTTGGGGGTGATGGTTGATGAAAAACTAAACATGACTCAGCCATGTGGGGTCACAGCCCAGAAACCCCCCATGTCCTGGGCTGCATCCAAAGCAGTGTGGGCAGCAGGGGAGGGAGGGGATTCTGCCCCTCTGCTCTGCTCTGGTGAAACCCCACCTGCAGTGCTGCCTCCAGCTCTGGGGTCCCCAGCACAGGAAGGACCGGGACCTGCTGGAGTGCAGAAGAGGCCAAGTTGAGAAGGGGACTGGAACACCTCCCCTACAAAGACAGAATGAGAAAGTCAGGGATATTTAGCCTGGAGAAGATTGAGTGGAGACCTCATAGAACCTTCCAGTATGTGAAGGGGACCTACAGGGAAGCTGGAGGAGGACTCTTCATCAGAAAACGTAGCGATAGGACAAGCGGGAATGGGTACAAATTGAAGGACGGGAAATTTAGGTTAGATAATAGAAAGAAATTCTTCCCTGTAAGGGTGGAGAGACACTAGAACAAGATGCCCAGGAAGGTTGTGGATGCTCCAAGCCAGGCAGTGTTAAAAGCCAGGTTAGATAAGGCCTTGAGCAACCTCATCTAGTGGAAGGTGTCCCTGCCCATGGCAGGGGTACTGGGATTGGATGTTCTTTAAGGTCCATTCCAGTCCCCAATATCCTATGATTCTATGATTCATAAACTCACAATGTAAACAGTTTTTCAATGGACTCAAAAAGTATTGAGAACTGCTTTATATCAGTAGCTCTTCCTTGAGGCCACCAATGTCACTGAGCCACAGCAGTTGCTTATTTTCATGGTAACAAACTCATCTTGAAAAGCCAAGTAGCTGATCTCAAACATGTAATTTGGGACTTCTGACTCCTCTCTTTACCCCTAGCCATTGAATTCAAGTGTTTCCTTCACATGAGCAGGAGGAACAGCCTGTTCTGCAAACCAGGTTCCTTTATTCAAACAATGAAAAGTGAACCTTTGTCCTAGGAAATCAGCTTGTAGTTATAGGTCAACAATTCCATAGCATTTCTCTATTCTGAATGGCTAAAATTGTTCCACTGCATTCTGACATTGAATGGTATATGAAAGTAAAAAGCTCTATTATCTCCCACTGGAAAATGACCTATTCTCAGAAAATGGCTGAATACTAATGCTGGAAAAAATTTGTTTAACAATTCAAATACTTCTAGTTTGCATTGTTGAAAGAGCAATATATTTCATGTACAGGCTGCATTTCTATAGTTTATTTCCATATAAAGTATTTTTATGCAACGATTTCAGCAGAAAAAGGTGAATGTTTCATAAATGCAGTATGTAGTGTGGGATAGTTAATCTTTGGAGACTTTTTCTTTGTGTTAAGACTAATTGTTTCACAGCTCAGATGCTTCACATTTTCTCTTTTTAAACATTGGTATAAAAAATTCAATATTTTAAGATGAATGATAATGTTTATAAAATCTGATTAATATATTGGATCAGGTATTCAGATGGTCTGTGTCGACAGAGTTGCCCTGAGGTCTAGTTTAAAATATGCCTGCTAAAATTTATAAAATAAAAAAGTATTGACACACGTCTTTTTTCTACAAATTAAGTCCTTTTCTGCAATAAGAATATCAACCTATCCAGATAATTTGATTTTTTTTTAACAGGTAGATTTCATTCAGGTGTCATTCTGTGGACCACTGACTTAGCACTTTTGCTCTTGTAATGTACAATTGACAATGTAAAGGTTAAAAAAAATTTGATTTAAAAAAGTCCTTGGTAAAACATGGCATGACATATCAATGGAATTGACAATTGTTCAGTTTAGCTCCACACAACCACGATCATAGAAGCTCCTTTTGGTCAGTGAGTACTAACTTTGTTTGAATGCAGAGATGTATCTAAACTACGTTAATTAGAGGTTTGAAGACACAATGTAAGTGTACTCCCAATATATGTCTAGTCTTTTACATATGTTTGTCTTCAGCTATAATGAAAGATTTTTTTTATTTTTGCTGTATTTACTTCTCCACTTTTTCCTGTCTGTGTTTCTTATGATTAGTTGTCTGAATTTTAATGCACTTAGTCCTTTGACCCTGTGCAAAAGTTGCAATTGTGTAAGATTTTTTGACCTTGTGGGCTTGAGGACTGTAATTTTGAGAGTTCTTAGTTATGTTTCTCATTATCCTTAAAAGCATATATTGAAAAGAAGAAAAAAAAAATATTTTTTCATTCTGCAATTATTGTCTGAAAATCAAATTTGTCATGTGTGGACATTAAACACACAAAAGACCATGGAAGACTTTTCCTTGACTCACTGGACTTTCATCCTTTGTGAAGTAAGACTGTGACATCTACTCATGTATTGATTTGAAGAAAAAGTGTAAAAACACAGTTCTACTTTGAAATACATAGTGATATTAAATATGTGCAATTCAGGTTACCACAAATATCTCAGCACTTAAAAATGGTTTGCTCTTGGTATTTATTATTCATTATCTTGAACAGACACAATAATAATATTTTATTTAATTTTAAATGTTCACTCACACAAAAGGAAGAAAAATGAAAGTACATGCATTCAAAGAAACCTTAAGGGAAGTAGGAAACTAGACATGTGAAATTCAGGATTTTTTTTTCAAATGCTTTTTCATTGTTAGAAAAGTGTTTTGGCACTATTGTCTTTTCCACTGAGTCACTCTAGCAATTTGGCATCAGCAACAGAAGAAAACAAGAAATGTGCATGGGAGAATAAACCAAAGCTAAAGTATCCAATACAGTATCCTTAAAATATTTTTAATTGAGAACCAGTACGAAAAATATAAAGATAGTCTATATAATTTCAACTTTTATGAGTTTTAAATGTGCTGGAAAAATGTTCTTAAAATTTGAATTGGCTGCCCAAAAGAGGTAGAATTATTTAATAAATGTCTTAATGCTACTACTTTTTGATAGTGTCACTGCTGTTTTATGCTAAAGCAAACCCAGCTGATTATATTTTCTCTGGTACAATGTAGATTGAGAAGGCTCAAACAAAGATTTATGATCTTCAATTTTAAAATTCATGGTAGACATTTTTCAAGACTAAAACTCATGAGATGAGATTACTTTAGACTTTCAAGTTTGTGCTTGAAAAACCTATGGAAAAAGCAAGGGTCATATGTTTAAGACTGGCTGAGTGGACCTGCAGCTAATAGGAATATGTAAATCCAAGGAGAATTTGTTATTCCTTATGAAGTCAAATATTGTTTCACAGTTGAACCCCTGCTACACTTTCAGCACTCATTTGTGTTGGGAAACTATTCAAAATGAGTTTTAAACATTACATCTTACAGTCAAAAGAGTCCTTAAAGTGAATCATCCCATTTCTTGTGAAAAATCAGGATGTGAATAAAGTCAGGGAAGGTAAGAAAATTACAATATGAATCAAACGTGCAAAGCAGTCTATAAACCAAAATAGCCTCTGTTTTAAATATTGGATGTGAAATAATGGAAGCAGCATATAGTCAGAAACCATAGTAAAGTTAAGAAGTTTCAATGTTCTTACATAGTCGTCATATACTGCATAAAATAAATATTAACACTTCAAATTATACCCTCTTTTAATCTTTTTTATGTTTTTATCGGCATGAGAATAATTTTTATTTCTGTCATTTAAAGAAGAATATACAGAGTATTTTGCAAGTGTTTTATAAGATCTCTTAGGAAAATTTTTAATAAAAATGGTTAAATTTAACCCTGTAAATATGCTACTTCATTATAATTAACACATCTAAATGTGTAAATACCAAGTTCTGAGAATCTCTTAGAGACTTTCTATCTCTTTTAGCAAAATATCCTAAGCTAAACACAGCCAGAGCTGACTGTCTCTTGTGCTAGATGTCGCATTGGGCTTCAGCAAGTGCATCAATATTCCTTATTTCAAATAAGGAATTGCCATCAAGTTTGCTTTGTTCCTCTTCCAGCCACTAAAGCATTATTTACAGACAGATTTTCTTCTATGTTCCCCCCCTTACAAAACTGCTACCGCAGTTGTTAAGGGCTGAGACAAAATATTTGATAAACTGCTTCAGAACGCAAATGTATTTTGATGTTGTCTTGTAGGACAACCTCCCAACTTCAACTCTGAGAAGATCTGAGAAACAAGAGAGGCTAAGAACCTATTGAAAAGCAGTCTGCTCACAGCAACCGTATAGTTTAGCTAGGAGTTAAGTATGAGCTAAAAAAAATTCCAATAGGCAGGTGTTGAGCTTGTCCTATTTCCTGTCATCATGACCAGACTGATATCAGAATCAGAATTAGCTTCTCAGAAGTCATTTAAAGTTTGTCTATATCACACATCAGAAAAGATACACCTTCATAAAGTGTGTTGCTATGCTGTGCAAGCATGAGCATAGTGAATGTATCACCAATCAAATATGTGTGGGTTTTTTTCAGGGAAAAAGACTATTTATAAACTTCCAAGAGCAACTTCTTCGTACTAGTCTTTTAAAAATTATGATTGTGACTGGTTATTTTAATTTCATGTTTGTGATTAACCTTGCTGGTGATTTGCTTTTAGGAGTGATTATCATTACGTGTGAAAAATACACACATTTATTTAAAATTAGAAGCATTTTAAAATACTCTATAAACAAACTGGGTGTCTAAAATCCTTAATGTTAAAGCGTAAGTGAGGGAAATTAGAGCAGAATCATCCTACTGATAGAGTAGCATTCAAGAATTTCAATCATTTGTATCTTTTTTGTGCAAACTTTGTGCTAAAATATTATTATAAACCCCAACACTGTAAAATAATAAAAGCTCATCTTGTAATTATATAATGCGATTAAAAATGTTTCAGTGTAGCAAAGTCAAGGGATGAAACATGATAGAAAGGGGCAACCACACTGTGTAACATTTCAGTTTGCATATGCAAACTCAGCCCATGCTGGGGTTATTTAAAAGGCTGGGGTGTGAATCCGTGATGGGTGTGAATCCATGATGAATGTGAATCCACTCATCCCTCAGAAATCTCCCACAAAGGTGCAGCTCTTTGGAACTGCTTTCATTCTAACCAGAAATCTTTTCCTGTACTGCAGGTTTTTTAGAAATACTGTGGAAACAAAGTCCTGTCTTTCCTATCTGGTGTCACACACAATACTGTTGTAAAATGACAGAGCATTCCACCATCATGTCATAAGGCTTGCTGGATTTTTATTTGACAGTCAGAGAAGAATTTTATTGATGACCTCATGAAATATCAGTTTGCATTCATGCCATTGTACCCAAGCATTGAAACTTCATCAAAGTCACCTAAATGTTAGATTTTTATGAATATAGTTTTGTCACTAGTGTAGCTCTGAACAGCTAATCCATAAAAAAGGCCCCTAAATACTGAGGAAAATAGAAAGGGCTTTTGTAATTCAATCTAGTAATTCACATTTCATATTTCTGCATGGTCCAGCAGACACAGACATGTTTCTTTTCGAAGGCAGTGCTGCTCTTGGCAGGCACAAAAGATGGCTTAATACAAGAGAATAAAAAAAAAATTCTTGCACTATTTCTTTTCACTGTATCCTAAAAACACTGCCCAGCCCTGTCATGACTGTAGTCCATCGCCTTCAAATTATCTTCTGCAATAATAAGCAGAATAGCAACTTTTAAGAACACTGAAACATTTTTAAATCTGTACATTCCTAAACATGATGTATTCTGGATAAAGGCCTTCACAGGAAGACAGCAATTTGATTAACACTAATTAAATTTTAACTTCATCACAGATTTTTAGTGTGCAATGCTTTTTCCATAGCATTCCCATATATATTTTTAAGAACTGAACTGATAAAAATATAGGTGTATTAGTTTATTTATGTGCACATATTTAGATAGCAGATCAATAAGCAGGAGTTCCTAAATATGTATGTTATTGTTATCTGCTTAAAGGCTTTTGTGTGTATGTGTGAGAGACAGCAAGAGAAGAAGGGGGAGGAATGAAGCACATTTAATGCACAGTTCTATCACTGACTAACAAATTTAGGTAAGTCTTTCATGACTGCTAAACTGACAGAATATGCCTGTGACAGGTAAGGCATCATAATTGGAAAAGGAGACCATCACCACTTACTGCTGGTGAGTGAGAGTGCATGAATCTTTCATGACAGGCTTTCACTGTGAGACAATGATGAACACCTTGCCGAGACGTCCAAGTCCTTTGCTGCAGCCTGGGAGAGAACAACCTGTCCTCCAGCAGATTGGGCAGCTCCAGCAGATTCAGTCTCAAAGTTTTAGTGAGAGAAAGATTTAGAAGTTTTTCTGTATCAAGTTGAATCAATGTGTGATTTCTACACCAGGTGCGGGGAAAGGAAGGGTGAAGGTTTGGAAATATTGATTTGATAGCACTGTACAAACAGAAAGGGGGTTGTGCAGCTGCGATTTACATGGAGCAGATGATGGAGTAAGATTTTCATGATGTCAAGGAGGTCAGTGTTGCCCACTTTGTGGAGGTAATTCAAGTGGAAGGCAGAGAAGCCAGGTTAGGTTGTGCACAGAAATCCTCTACACAGCATGAGAAATCCATAGCACTGATATGCTTGTTTTCAACCCCCTCCAATCTTGGAGGTCTTTTTTCAAGGGGACGTGAATCCATCAGGTATCTCTGAAGGAGTACCATAGTATCATAGAATCATAGAATCAGCTGGGTTGATCATCAAGTCCAACCCTTGATCCACTACCACCATGGTTACTAGACCATGGCACTAAGTGCCACATCCAGTCGCATCTTAAAAACCTCCAGGGACGGAGAATCCACCACTTCCCTGGGCAGCCCATTCCAATGCCTGATTACCCTCTTTGTAAAGAATTTCTTCCTAATATCCAACCTAAACTTCCCCTGGCAGAGTTTAAGACCATGCCCTCTTGTCTCTCTCCCTCCCTCATTACATGCAATCTTACACCACAAACGTGGTGCATATTCTTGATTATTTTTCCCTCTTTCGTCAGTATATGCATAATGCTTTGGGGGAGGAAAAGCATAGATCTGGTCTTTGACTTCCAAGACAGAGGACTGTTGGGATTAGGGATGAGAAAGCAGTCAAATGTGAATACTAATTTTGTTAGAGAGGACTCTTATCCCCATTGGTCATTTATTGTCTGCACTTTATGTAACTGGAACAATAGTGTATTCCTCTGTAAGCAAATTCAGAGATGCCTTTTTTTGACTTCTGAAGGAGAATATAGAATATGAGATAATTTTAGCAGTTTGGAGCCTCTCAGCAGTTTCCAGAGTTTCTCAGGCCCATTTAAAACTCCAGTTTCAGTTAAACTGAGCTTCAGTTCAAAGAGATATTTGTATCAAAGAGGAAAAAAAAAAGAAAAAGACAAATGTTTGAAGATCCATAGGTATCCAGATCATGTCACCAAAATAATGACTGAGAAATAAAATACCTCTGTGTCTTCTCTTTGTGTGGGAATTAATTTGGGGTCACCTGGGAGATTATTTGAATATGGTAAATATACCTTGTTGTTAATAATCCTTGATGGGAATCTTTAAAAACAAATACAACTTCCTAAAATTTAAGTCCAGTTTACATTGAATGCTGACAGCAGGATGATCGAGTCTCAGCCAGGTGATGGAGATTAGTCTGTTGCTGAAGATATAAAATAAACTTCAAGTGAAAAAAAAATCCATCAAGGGGTCTTAAAGACTCCCTTGCTTAGAAGGGAGATACTTGATTCTCTAAACATTGGAAAGGGCTCTCAGGAAGTCTCAAGTCCATAGATAATTTATACTCTCCTTATGATATATGTTCTACCTAAAATATTAGGTAATAACCATAATGAAAAGTTAAAGTTTGACAGGTTAGTAATGCAAAAGATACTTTTGTTTTCTCTGTTTTTTTATCGCTAATATCCAATTTCTGTCCAATAATACATTACATATTCCATATTACAAATTTCAGCCATTTAATACAGTGTCATGTAAGTAAAATACAAACAGAAAAATATTTAAGCTGAAAATAAATTCAAAAGAGTTTTCTGTGACACTTTCCTCAATATTGCCTAACTTTACATAGCCAATTATCTACACAAATGAATATTTTGTGGACTTGTTATATTAACTACATTTTATTAGTCAATTAATGCTCATTAGCAGTAGACACACACTTCTTCAATTTTCAATATTATAAAGCCAGAATTACACTAAGGCATAGATTAGTCTTCTCTTTGTGTTAGTAACTTCCAAATTCTCTCAAATATAATACATTTGTATGTACTATACAAAAACTATAAAAAATCTTATTTGAGTGTTCCGGGTAAAGCAACTCCATATACCAGTATAAAAGGGATCAGGTAACATGATTTGTTGTTCATGGAGCATGAACAACCTGGAGGTGTTTTAGAGAAATTCAACATTTTGACAATCATTATATATTGTGGACTGATTTGTCACAAAAGACTCGTAATCATGTAGCTTTTACATAACACTGATATTCATTAGATCCAAGATTTGCAATGAAAAATTATTACAATCAACTATCCAGTTGATATTTTAAGTTAAGCAGAAGGTAGTACTTTTTAACATAGTACTTTCACACCACTTCCTTGTAAATATGGGACCTACTGGCACGGTGTGTTGTGGAAGATAGAAATGTAAATTGTTTATTGAAGAAGAGAAATTCTAGAAGAAAATTTCATGAAAGACTGCTATACACAGGGGTGTGGGCATAACCCCTTGTACAGGAAGTGCCCATGTCGAAATTGCTAAAAACATAGACGGAAAAGGAGAAGAATTTTTATATGCTCTGAACGAATTCTAGCTCCTGACTCCACCACAGACACAATACAGGGCTGGCCAGACCTTCAGTCTGACCCAGTGTAGCTATTTGTGTGTTCTAATTCTCCTAGAAAATGTTGTACTTCTACTTTCCCAAAGCCACAGTCTCATGTGCACAAAGGTGTAGGTTAAACGTTTGTTCACCAGGAAAAGAAAATTAGATCTAGCAATTAGTTTGACCTGATGTTGTCACTTTAATGTAAATCTCAAGCAATGCTGTTAAAATCAGCAATGCTATAACAAAATAGAAGTGATAAAGAGGGCACAATGACGCTGCAGGGTTACTCTACATTTTCTGGTCTCCAGGTTCGGACACTTGTTTCAGGTATTTTGGGGTGAGGAGGAGGGTATTTTGGATCTTTTTTTTTCTTTTTTTTTTTTCTCCCTATTGTGGGCCATATAAAAGTGATAGCTCCTACAATTTTTTTTCTGTCTCTACCTACCTTCTTCCTGATTTGCATACAAAATCTGGTTTGCACCATATCAAAAATTTACTTTGAGACTGAGACCTGCTTATTATTTCTCTGTACTTTCCACTGAAATGCACATTTGGTTTGTTATGCTCAGTTTCAGAATGATGTCTTGTAACGCAAAGGGTGTTTCCTAAGGAAGCAAATAGGAACAGAAGATCTAATTGGAAAGTGTCCATTACTTTAAGCCTGTTTTTATAAACTTATCTCTGACTTGCAGGCCTCAGATCTCTCTGGCTATAAATCCCTGGGTGAGGAATTGAATTTTATATTTGTATTATTTAAATAGCATAATTTAGAACTATATCTTATGTACATTTATGTATATATATAAAAAAATAACTCCAAGTGGTCTGCTGTTCATTTTCAAACACCACTCACCTAAGATATTAGCCAGAAACCTGTTATGCCAGCTGGCTTAGCTTGAAGGAGTCCTCTTAATTCCTTTTTTGGCCTTCTATTATCTCACTGCTATAGAGAGCAGATAACTGTACAGTGATTGCCAGAATCAATATCCCCTACATAACTAACTAACACAAATGAGGAGCTCAATTTTTTCCTCCTATTCTTTAGTGTAGAAGTCACACAACAGTTTAGTCACCTGAGAGTTGTTAGTTGGATAGATAAACACAGAAGAGATACAATTTGACAACTTCAAAATTTGCATCAGAAGAATTTTCCTTATGAAGTGCAAAACTAATTCAGTGTTTGGCCTCAGTGTTTTTTCTGTATTGTACTTCGGAATGGATTGTGTGCCAGCAGTTTTTGACTGACTCCCTTAGTTGCTTTCACACTAGTTTTCTGCTTAGATACTAGCAGGAAATAACACTTGGACGTTGGAAACTGGTCAGGCAGCCTGAAACTAAAGGATTTTTTATTATAATATAGTCTTTAGAGTAATACTGTTCTCTTCTCTTCATCATATACCTCACACATCAGATACAACAAGATAATTCTTTCTGAGGGGGCCCAGAGAAGCTGTGGCTGCCTCATCCCTGGAAGTGTTCCAGGCCAGGTTGGACAGGGCTTGGAGCAGCATGGTCTAGTGGAAGGTTGGTGGGGGGGGAACGAGATGACCTTTAAGGTCCCTTCCAACCCAGACCATTCTATGATTCCATAATTTTATAACTTTGACTAGAAATAAATAGTTGTGTGCAGCCACTATGTTAAGTCCTGGAAATTCAGAAGACTTATTCAATCACATTAAAACATGCACAGACTAATATTAAATACAAAGGATGTCATAGTATGCCATTAAAAGTCCATTATTAATCAACCCTAATTCAGAACTTGACAGTTATTTTGGCAACTAATAACAGCTCCAACTTACTCTAAAAGCATGGGAAAGATCCATGCCTCCTGTTATTGTGGCAGTGAATCAATGCAAACTGAAACTTCAATTTTAAGGTCCAAGTCTATGGGTATTTTCCATGGAATACTGATCATAAGCACCCTTGCCAATATCTCTGTGTAATCATACTGAAAGCCTTTAAAACAGTGAAGCACTGGTATTGCTGCAGCATATCACTGTGCTACTGAGCTCATCAGGTTTGAATTTGAGACATGTAAGTAAATAAAAAATCAATGCATGCTGTAATGTACAGTAGCCAGTGAGCACTGAATGAGTCTGTTATGCTCAAACCAAAAGCACAAGCACATTTGATACTGCAATTGGTCCCTACACTAATATAAAAAGCCCTATCTCAGAAACTAACATTATTTCTAAAGGTTGTTAAACTGGTGGCTTAAGTGGGCAAGGAAGTCTGTTCAAGTTTCAGATAACTCCTCTAAAGTTCTTTGAAAAGTGTTCTAAGAAAAGAGCACTAAGTGAAAATCAGTATTTCATAAGACAGTTTTTGCTGGAGCACACTTTCATCACATCAGAATTGTGTCACATTCTATTTCCTCTTTTGTTCTTGCAGTACAAGTGAGAAAATAATGAAAAAAGAGGAAAGTAGTGTGACCATACTGCAAGATAATTCTAGGTCAAAACCTTGCTAAATAACTGTGAACAGGATGGGGTTTGGGAAAAATGTTTTACTGCATACTAGTGATTGTCAGAACTATGCAGGCTCAAAGTACTGAAATATCCACCCTCAATATTTTGATAAAGTAAGAAAAATGCAGAAAACCTCGTACAGTGTTTGGAGAACAGCTAGCTTAGAATTACCTGAAGTAGTTCCTTTGGATCAAAACTGCAGTCAATCCATTCTGGGAAGAACTTTCTGATGTTTTATCACTACAACAGAGATCATTTGGCCGTGGTATTAGTGAAAAAGGAGAGGGCACTACCACTTAGATATCAAACTATGAGGTTTCCTGTGCGCTTACAGTGAGGCACTAATGGAGTTTTATTTTACCCTGCCAACCACTCAAAGCTGTGTGTGCCCTAATACAGACCATAAGAATGGGCAGTTCATATGATTTATTTAAACCACTGTCTATTTATGAACATCTTCTAGTATGTTGTTGTAAGCTATATTTAAGAGAAAGAAAGTCTATTCCTAGGGAGGACAAGCTGGGTAGATAAAATTTGCCTGAGATGTCCTTGATATTATCCAAGATCTTCAAATTTATATTCCATCAGTCTTGACTGATTCCCCATTTTTAACGAGCAGTGTCAGCTAACAGAGCTGTTTAAAACTTGTGCTGTTTTTTATACCAGTGTAAAGGAGCGAGGAGGATGCAACGAACCCATGAAAAGGCAGACCAGGCTAAGAATCATCCCTCTTTGAGCCAGTTGTGCAACTGATGGGTTTCACCGGAAACAGGAATAAAACAGAATGATTTTCTTTTGCTCTGAGGTATTTTTCTCTGAAAAATTAATAAACAGGTGAAAGACTCACTTCAGGTGTGTGTTTTGAGACATTTATTTTGAAATACCCTCATCTTACTCAGTTACAATGATCAGCAGGAATGGATGAATACTTTATTAGCTTTGAGGGCTCCAGGAACTGCTTTTTCTTTTCCTGCTCTTATCAACACATCTTTTTATTGCAACACTTCCCAACTGCTTCCACCCTCCCTCTGTATTCTGATCCCTGGCTCTTTTTTCTTCCTTCCAATTAATTTTTAATAAATCAAGCCTGTGAAATTTAGTTAACAAAGAAGGGGGATACATTTAGCTCAACTGGTTAGAGCACAGTGCTGATAACGCCTAAGTTATGGATTCATTACCCATACAGGCCATTCACTGAAGAGTTGGACTTGATGATCCTTGTGGGTCCCTTCTAACTCAGCAAGGGTTGAATCCACTAGAATCTTTTAAAATAAAGCCTTTGAAGATCTCTAGTCAGGATATAATGCCATCCTTCTGGAGCAAAGACATAAGGTTATTTAGAGCATGTACCTTTTTCAGAGTGGGACACTATTTATTAACTAAAGTTGGACACTGAGTGTTGATAGTTTTCAAATGAATTCATCAGACATTTTCATTTAATATTTGTAAATCCTTTCACCTGAAGAATATTTTTTATGACAATATGGATTTCTAATAAGCTTAAATGAGAAAATCCGTGGAAAAGTAAAGTAAAAAAAATCTTTTTGAACTTAGGCTGTCTATGTCAATACGTAAAAATATAGTAGGCATTCATTTTACTAGTAGTTCTAATACTTTTCTAGTACTGATCCAAAATGAGAAGAAGGGAAATAATGTAATTAGTCTTCATAGTTGCTGCAGTACAGAGAGTCTTTTTTCCTCTTCTTTGTCATAAGTATTTTATTTTTTTAGTAAATAGTCAATTAAAATCTCCACTTGCTACTTTACAAATCTGTGATTGCCATTGTACCAATGCATGCAAATGGTAATTGTTGTTTCATTTGCTGGCTGTACATCAGTAAAAGTTAGGACTATTACACTGAGGTAGCTCAAAGCTTTTTAATAAGTCAGCAGTTTTTAGGCTACTAAAAAAAAAATAACAAAAAACCAAAAACCCAGTATAAATGTAGGTCACTTTATTTTATTCTTTTCCCAGAGAAAAGCAACTCCAAAATTTGTTAAAACTTCCTGGCGCATAACAGTTTTTGTATCCAAATAAGTCCCCTGATTAAAAACCAGATGAGTTATACATAATATAGAACACATGAAAATTTAAATGTAAACATGATATATAAATGACTAGTAATATTAATAATTCAAACTGGTATTTAGGTTGCATTTTTTTGTACTGAACTGTTGAATTATTATTGAAAATGATGAATATTTTATTCAAAATTATCAGAAGATGAGATTTGATAAAGTCAGATTATATTGTCACTGGATGTTTTTCAGGGCAAAAGTACAACTGGATTCAAAAGGATACATCATGGCAGATACGAGTAGCTGTTAAAAGAAATTATCTAAATGCTACTTAATGCATGATTGACAGAGTATTCTAAAGGGCTACTCCAGAACTGAACTCTTTCCTAAGTGTCTACCAGTGGCAGAGAGGTCACCTACAGAAACGCCGAATCGACCATTTACCACCTACCTGATGCCAAGGACTTTGGCACTGCCACAAGGACTCACAGGCCTGGTTCCAGTTCCTACTCATGTTTCTTACTCATTTCTCTTCCTCCTTTTTTTATTCCTTCTCATTTCCAGCTGATACCATGATGCTTGCTGCCTAAAATGCCTCTGAATTGGTCGTTGGTTTGAACAAAGACACGTCAAGGGAAAGGCTTAATACTGCAGCTGTACCACCCATAATGTGAGGACATCCCAAAGGTCACTCTGGCTCTCTCAGGCTGCCTTTTCTTTCACATCTTTTTTGTAGTCTTTGTCACTGCAAATACATATCTTCAGGTCAACTGAAAGATTTTGACCTGATAAACAAATGTAGACTGATGGTCCAGCACTGCCCTTGTGATGGTACACAAACAACAGTGCCTCCAAAATTTTTGGGTGTGAAGGGAGGAAATAGAGATCATGTGTTGTTGGCTGATGTCTTAATGTTGTCATGTTTATTTCAAACTTTATGATCATAAATCCATGTTCAAGTGATTGATCATTGCATAACGTAACCTCTTGATTCTCATCGGGAATGGTTTACTGGTGTGGTGGGGGTAAGTCCACCAAAGGAAAAGCTGTGATTAAGGTTACAGGGGCTATTCTCAAAATTCTATTCCTTTGAGCAGAGCAAATGGGAGACATAGATTAAAAATATCCAGACTGAGCTAGGCAGGAGTGGCTAATGGGTAGCCCATTTTTTTCTGGAACCTTCAGCTGGCTACTATGGCCTTATAAAACGTGTAAGCCAGTTGTGACACAGCAGCCTCGACATACCAAGGAATTATATTTGTGAACATCTTATCCAGCTAAAGAATTCGTCTGACTGTGTCTTCCACATCTCTGCCCTCAGACTCAGAGGAAGTACTTGAGCAGAGGGTGTAATGGGTGATTTGGGGTACCTGACTGCAATGTAGCACGCCTGCATATCCTTAAAAAATGAGTCATGAAGCAGCATCCTGACAATGAACAAAACCTGGCTCAGCTGTACTCAAGTATGAAGAAAAGTATCCATAAGGATATTTTATTAGATAATAAGGAGATCTCAGCATGACCTTAACATTTGGCTTTTTGTTAAATGAGCTTTTGATAGTGTCCTCTGCAAATGTCTCTAAAGTATGATGTAATGCTGCACAGAGATGGATAAGCCAAACCTGACAAGAGTTCACTCAGCTTTCAGAGGCAGCATCACATTTGCACATTACTTTAAATAAGAGTTCTTATGCATATTAGGAGTCACTAGCAAACTAGCAAATCAATCTCTCCTCCATTATATTTTGAATCATACAGCTTAGATGAGATCAAACTTGTCCCCAATGCTTTGAACAATCTTGGATGACAATGTAACTCCATGAAAAACAGTTGGACTTTTGCTGCTGGTTTCCTACAAATGTAATCATTATCTTCTAAAAAATTCTTTTTAAAAAGCTCTTGATAAACGAAAGCTTCCCAAACTTGTTTTTTCTGGTATTGCTTTTGTTTGTAATGAAATTAGTCATGACAAAAGAAATTGTTCTTTAGTTCGTATTTTAATTCTTGTCTATGCTGACCTCCACTGGGTCTTTAGAATGAAACATTCTGGGTCTTTTACCTCATAAAAAATGTGATTCTCTTTTTTTAAGAACAGATAAAAGACCTTTTGATTTTTTATAACAAATATTTCTTTACTGAAGTCTAATGTAAAATCCAAGAGTGGTCTAGAGAATTTAGAGACCCATTGTTCAAATACCATCTTTCAATCTTCTCAAAATAAAGACAATAAAAAATACGTTTTGTTCCCACACAGGTGAAAGGACTTCTCAAGTATTTCATCTTTGAACTAGAGTGTTAATCTCAGCTGTCATCTAAAGTAGTTTTAGCATCCTCTCAAGATATTAGGAGTCTTATCCTGTGTTACTGAAACCAATGTCAAAATATTCACTGACTTTTGCAGAAATAAGCTTTTTTCAAATCTGTAAGAATTCCTCTATGATTTTAGTTTTCATCCCCCTTCTCCCTTCATCTCCTATGTCCAACATGTTCCAAGTCAAGAAGTTTTTTTTTTTTATTTAAAGGAATTAGGATAAGAAATGCAAGTAAATTTTAAATTATTTCATTTTGGACATCTAGAGGGAAATTGATTCCTGTGCAGAGCATCAGCACAAGACTTTTACACTGGTTAGCATAAAGTTTAAGCAGTGTGTGAGTGACACAGACATCTTGAGCTGTAACTCTACATGGAGAGGAATTGAATTCTTATAGAATTAGTGTTTCAATATTAAATCTTTTTAAAATGCTCTAGAAACAAATAATATACACAGGTAATAAGGTGGATTTGACTAGTCTCCTTTGAAAGTATGAAAAAATTAAAATATATTTAACTTACCTTTTACTTTCCTGGGTCATTCTAGTTATAGAAATCTTACCCAAATTTCTGACAATTGATTAGTGTAAAATAAAGCAGCTTTGCAAAACCCTAAACTATTTTTTATGTTGTACATAGATATATCTATGAATGTATAAAAGAGACGGTGTAATTTTCTATGGCAGCAAGCTTTACATAGTCTTGCTTTCTGTGGGTGTAACAGCCCATGTCCATCAGACCAGCCTGAGCTGGATTTAATAAAAGAACAGAAATCTCAGAGATAATTACATTCCTGGAAGTAAGAGGGAGTAAATGGATGAACAAGGGGAAAAGACCAAGCAAGGGCTCAGTGTGAGCTTTCACCATATTAGACACGAAACAATCCAAATGGAAGAAAAGGCTCCAAATTCTCAGCCACAAATGAAGCTCTGAAAAACTCTGAAAGCCTCTTAGTGATCAATATAACCAACCATGATATATAAAACTGTAGCAGTAATTAACTCGATGGGACTTCTTTTTTTTTCATTAGCAACAACAGGATAAAGAGGAGGACATGACAGCTTAGTAATTGAGAAGGGAACTCTGATATGTTTAAGCAAACCTTCATTTGAGAGAGGCAGTCAGGCTAAGTAATTGAAATAGAAAGTGGAGGTACACCCTCTCTTTCAGGGCTAAGTATATAAAATTTTTGTATTGACTTTAGTCTTTCATAACGCCTGATGAAATAGTCATTGTTGGGGCTTTTTATACTCTATTTTCCTTTCTTTATCCTTTTTATTTTTCTCTCTGTAGTGATGAATACTGAGAGATTAACTATCAAAGTTTAAAAAAGAAAAGACTCCCAGACAGTTGATTATTTTATAACTGTGGATTAGACTTGTGAGAATGCAAGTGCTTCTGGTGAAGTTTGTAAGCAAGTTTATTTCTTAATGACATAATTTCCCACTCAGAAAAAATGAAAGTATATTCCATTCTTTTTACACTGTAAGGTACTGATTTTGGCCAGAAACAGTTTCTGATTTTGGCCTGAGACTGCAGTGCTGTGCTGCGCAATGCCTGAAGTTATTGAAACTGAGGCTCTCTAATCTTGATCTCTGTAAAGGTTCGTAGATCCTCATTATTGTTCTATAGGTTCTCTGCAAATGAGTCTTTCTTGACATTAAAGTCCTGACAAGGCCTTAACAGTTTTGGGTATGACTATGACTCACTGAGGGCTTACAGATCTGGGGAGGTATGTAGCTCTGAAACACTTTCTATATTTGTTCCATTTACAACTGAATTAGAGTCTTCAAGCCTTTCCCATATAAATTCTATTAAACTAATTGTTCTCCTCGTGTATTCAGACCATTTATTTTCCAATTTACTGAGGTAATTGGGAATTCCAGTCCTGCCTTCTAACATAAAAAAATTCACACTCTGTTATGTCCTGAAAATATAAAAAATAGCTATACACTCTTTCAGATGATTAAGGAGGGGGAAGTGAAGTGGTAATGCACCCAGAACAAATCACATCAGAACCTTATTTGATAACATCCTCCATTTTAATAGTGAACTACTCATAACTGTTCCCTGAATATACTTTACCAATCTACTTGTTATTAAGTCACTTACAGTGGTCTATTAAGATACATTTCCAACTAAACTATGCTATTTTCTTCTATACTTAAAATCAAAAACATAACCAAAATAATTCTAGAAGTCTAAATTATTTCCCAAAAGAAGATTCCTCTCTTTTCAGTTAAATAAAAGCTAGCATTATGTGCTCCTATTTCTTTACACATCTTTCTGCATTGTTCTTGGTGGATCTAAGATTTCATCATCCACTTCTGCAGCAATGAGGTCCAGGCATATTCTGTGACACATTTCTCTTGTCTGCACACCACCTAACCTTTCCTTTTCTCACTCAGTACTGTCAGCAATGGTAGCTCTGTTAGCTGTACGTCAGCAGGTGACCTTTTTAGTGAAGACTGATTTATAACGAATCAGCACTTTGGCTTTTGGGGGGTTATCTGTTATTTTCCATTGCAATGATGGATTTCTGAATCTTTTCCTTTGTCTTTCTTGTACTTTCAGTGCTTTGATAGTGTTTAGTGGTTCTTGATCCCTGATTGCTGTGTGCCATTGTGAGCCTTGGATTTTATAATTTTGCCTTTAAGCACATATTGCTGCAAGTTTTTGTTTGGGTTTTTTTGTGATTATTTAGTCAAAAGTGGTGAATGATTAATTTTGATAATTTGCTCTATAGACTTTTCTGCCATAGGCTTTTCCTAATAGAACTTAAAACAGTTAAAATCCTTCAATATCATCAAGTCCTTTTCTCTGTATGAATCACATACTAAAAAGCTGTCTCATCTGCCTGATATTTCTTGGGATACAGTAGATCACAGATCACCTCAGTAATAACAGGTACGTTTTGTCTCCCAATCATAACCCAGAAACAACATTGAAAGTTGGATCAAGCAGAGACATTATCTACAAGATAACGTTTCCTACACAACCCCAACATCATTTCAAAACAGCTTCTATGTTTGTGTATAAATATTCTGGCTGTTATCATTCAGTCATTTTTTTTGATATAACATCTAATTTATAGTGCTGGACTCCTAATAATGCTTCTGTGTTGGTCTATAACAGTAGGTCTCCGTTTCATTCTGAGGTCTTCTTTCTTTTTCATCCTGTCTTTAAATTTTGACTTTGTATTTCCAGTTTTTCCAGATCTTTGTTGAGGTTATTGTTGTTTACATCTATCTAAGTACCTTTGTTATTTTAAATGACAAATTTAAAGGCCAGCTGTTATTTTAAAGGTCAGCCTTAACACATCATCCAAGACAGCCTTGATGATATTTCTACACTGTCTCTGAGTAGGACAGGAACAACACTGAGCCACCTTCCAACTTCTCCAGAGAGTTCATTGTGACTATAGGACCATAGTCCTCATTTATAAGAATAATTGGTTGGTAAGTAACCATGTTTGTATATTTGTTTACAAATAAAAGTAAAATCTACAGAAGAAATAAGAACAGAATTCATGCTTGAAGAACACCTTCAATGTTAATCCATTTCTTGTGCAAAAATTACATTACTGATTTTAGAATCTGGCACAAAGAGGATTTTCAGTTGTTTGAGAATCAATAATATGAAATTGTTTCTGTTCCATGTGAAAAAAAATGAAGTAAGAAGCTGTTAAAATGTGAATAACAGCTTTTAAAACATTAACAATTCAGGAGTTCAAATACAAAATGTTGAAAGAGAATGCTTTGATATTCTGAAGTGCTTAAATTATAATTTTTTCTCTATATAAGTTGAATCCCAGCCAAATTGATATTTTTGAGTTCATTTTTAATTAAAATATTATTTTTTCAGTTGAAAAACCTACATGTAAATACTTCTATATATCCTGTATTCCAATTAGAGTATTCATATCAAAAGTATGAGGAAAATTCATTAAAGTAATTACCTAATTAATATTAGATATAGATCTAATGGCTAAAACTCAAGGAAGCTGAATAATAAAGATAAGAAAAACTTCAGTCAGCAGAACCTGACTGCTTTGCCAACATCCTTGACAGGCCTTCTTGGGTAAGACTGTTGGATGGAATCTGCCTGCTGGCAAACATGATTGTGCATTTATTACCTTGGGAGGGAGACAAGAAAGGACATATGGACACTGTCAGTGCAGAGAAAAAAGAGACTGAGCTCACCAAGGCAGCATTCAGTGTCCCTGGCACTGAACAGGCCTACTGCAGCTCTTGAATCCAGAGCACAAGATGCCAAGCTTGGAATACTTGTGTGATCAGAGCTTCATACAGGAAAAGGAGTGCAGAGAGCCCTCCTCAGCTCTGCCTGGGGTCTCTGAGAATGCTGGAAGCCTTGGATTAGCCCAATAGATTGGTGATGTTGTGATGACATTCACATCTGGTCCAACCTCCCTGCTTAAGCAGGGTCATCCCAGAGCACATGGCACAGGATTGTGTCCAGAATGTTCTGAAATATCTCCAGTGAGGGAGACTCCACTTTCTCTCTGGGCGATCTGTTCCACTAATTAGTCACTGCACAGGAAAGCTCAGGTGGAACTTCCTGGGCATCACTTTCTGCCCATTACTTCTTGTCCTATTGCTCAGCACCACCAAGAAGAGCCTGACTCTACCTTGGATGGATATTCCACCCATCTCTATATTCTATCCATCTTTTAAAGACTGTTTGCTTTTTGTTGTTTTTTTTTTTTTTTCTTCAGTGAAATATCTAATGTAAGTATGCAAAAATCATAGCCGGTATGCAGAAGGTGCTGGACACAACACAAAGAGGTTTTGGTTTCTCAGAAAGCAGATGACAGGCACTGTGATGTAACAGATGCAGGAGTGTAAGTTGTGTAAGTCCAGACTTGCCTCTTGAACTAGTTATAAATGGCCTAAGAAATAAAAGGCCCAGAAATCTGATCATTTTTGCAGGATAGTTCTAAGGTCTAAGTAACAGTTTGCAGGTTCTAGGTCTAAGTAATGGCTTACAATATGAAGGTAGCTGGGGAAGCTATGTTAAAGGGGATGGGGAGGAGAAAGATCATCAATAGCTCTAGGAGAGGTGGTGTGATCTCACTGGTGTTGAAGCACTACCCTGTAGCAGGTGGAGAAAGCAGAATTATAGCCATAAACTCAACTACCATGACCTAGGCAATAGAGAAGACAGCCTCATAATAAGAATAATATCTATGATTTTTTTTGCCCACGTTCCATACGAGTGCTAAGAGCTGAATAGGAGCCACTGAGCTGCTCAATCTACCACTCCTTAGCACGTGTAACATCAGCACATGCTTTATAGAGGGTGACTTCAATATTGCTGTTTAACAAGACTTGTCAACAGCATAAATAACCATTACTGCTGAAATCAGCATAGTCTCAGTGAAATCTGTTGTTTAGCCTTCTCACAGAGGGGAAACCGGAAATTTGTACCAGAGTATTGTGGATCCAAAATGTTAAGAGACCTTCATGGCTGAGGCCAGAGCATGTGAACAGCTGCATCCTGAGACAAGGTGGCAGGACTGTTTCAGTGAATTCCATCTGGTCAAACTGATTGATTCAGTGAACCTGAGACTGAAATCAGGTGCACTCATGACATACCATTTAAAAACCCAGACCATATGTCTCTCCATGTGTCTGTCTCCATGTTTCTCACTGAAATCTATCTATACTTCACTTTTCCTCTTTTAAGACCTTTTCAGCAACTGCCTCTTTATTTTAGGCACATATTTCAACTTAATCCCTTTCAGTGCTGAACTGGTGTTCTGAAAGACACTTTAACTGAGAAATTCTATTCAGGATGTTATTTAAGTTGTTTGTTTTGAACATATGCCCATAAACTTTAGGGGGAAAAATAATTATACCTGCCTCACTATTTATGTTTTGTTGGATGTCTATTTAACTGAGTCACTGACATATTTTTTCTAAATATTCTGTCCTCTCTTTTTTCTTCATGCATTTTCCTTTTCCTCCCTGCTTTTACTGCTTTCCTCCTTCCACTCTCTTAAATTTAGAATATGTTTCTTCCTTTTATATGATGATTTACTTATTTACATCCACACATATTTTTTTCTCTCCTTATTCTTTTATAATGCTGTATTTTGGAGGTAATTTACTGATTTTTCATGAAAAACCTATTCAAAGAAAGAAAGATAAAACGGAAGAAGACATGAAACACCTTCCAGATATGCCTTTCTCTGACATTATGAGATTATAAAGACCTTTCTTTCCTTAGTTTTGGATTTTCTATGAAATGGGTTGTTTGATGTTATTTACTCCCTCACCCCTCCTTGATAAGGTAACTGAAAAAAGTGTAAATTCATTACAGGCAAATATAGGAGTTGCTGAGGCATGATATAAACTTTCCTGGACTATAATACTCTGTTAAAAAAACATTTAAAATATTATCAATATTCTTGTACTGGGAAGAGGAGTCTGGAGTGCAGGAAGGGAGTTGAGCCTGGGGAAGGAGGATGATGTGTTTTCCTTAAATGTGTAAATGTTTGCTTCTTCTGTTATTGTTGCTTTTGTTTCCCAATACCCAAAGGAATAATTTGATATTTATATTGTGTGGCAGGAAGCTAATATCCCTAAGTCAAGTCTGTTTTGCCTGTCACGGAAACCATTAAGAGATCTTCCCAACTCTATCTCAACTCATGAGTTTTCCCACTCACTTTTTTCGTTGTGCTCCTCCTCATGCTGGGAAGGAGAGGAAGAAGAAGTGACTGTGTGGGCACATGGTTGCCAGCTGGGACAAACCCATCATATCATGCATGAATGTTTTACCATTCCCAGAAATGTTACACAAAATGATGAGATGACTGATTATTGAGCACCTGCATTTTCAGGTCTTATGCCATGAAGAGTGATTTTTTTTTCTTTTTTTTTTTTTTAATCTGTTTCTTAATTGCACATAAGCACTATAATCTAGAACATTTAAATCTACTCTGAATTTCACAGCTAGTGCTGCTATAGTTATGTTTTGTACATTTTTGAAAAGATACTGTCTAGTTTTACAGGAGCATTTGGGGTAAATAAAGAATAGTCTCATACTGATGAAATATTCATTGCCACTCAATACCTTTGTTTTGGTTGTCAGTAGCTCAATTAGCACATGATGTGGGAGATGATTTACGATACACTTTTGTATAGTAAGTAATTATAAATGATTAAAGTAGATGAGAGCACAATTCATTAGGGTCATGAACTGGCAGAAACTATTGCCAACTTCTTGTGAGATGTTCTTTTTTTCAAGCTGTCTCATTAAGGTCTTTCTGGCTTCCAAAGCTTCTCTCTCATAGTTTATAATAAACAGTGGTGAACCTATGCATCCAAATTCTCTGGGCCTGAATATGCCTTCAGTTAATTAATGAAAGATGGCACTAAAGGTCAAAACTGGCAATTTGAAAGCATTTTATAAAATTATGTGTCCAACCTTTCCTTGAACTGGAAATTTTGGCTGAGACCATATTTTATCAAATGACGATGAAATATATGGATCCTAGATTGCTTCAGCAGCTTTGAAATTCCAGGTCATAAGGAATGTTGCTCTTTTATGGTGCACTGATATTAAGTATTGCATGTGATCAACAGTTATTGCATTTCCATAGAAACCACAAGGGGTTTCTTTTTTGACTATTTCCTTTTTCCAGATTTACAAACTGTTTTCAGTTATTTCTTAAGCTTGGACTTAAGAATTTATGGGTGTTGCCGCAAAGGTTAAGGCCAGGGGTGACCTTCAAGGAGAAACACAGCTAAGACATGAGTTTAAGAAGATTTCAACAGGCTTTTATCTTCCCATGCACCCTGATATTTACTTGGCCTTTCATATAAAGGAAGAAGTGATCCCTATATAGTGACAAAACATGGAGTGATTCAGGAAACACACTACATTAGTTGCCATAAGTTATTCTATTGCATCTATGATATTCACTCAGATTTTCTTATAACAATATCTTCTTTAAAAAAAAACCCAAACCAACCAAAACAAATGTTTTCTGTGGTCAAAGACCATAAGGAAAAACAAATGTCTTTTTCTTCCTGTGAGGATTATCTAGATTAAGAGGAAGAATAAAATAAACCTCCATTGTTTGTCAGACCTCTGTTCAGCTTCAGAACAGGACTCAGAAATGTAGAATATCTCATTAAAATAAAAATGTCAAGTCTAAGATGAGTTCTGAAGGACAGCAAAAGGTAAAGATCCCTCTTAAATACCATGGTCCTGCCAGTTCATTAAGTTGGGACTAGAATTGTTAACTAAGTTGTCAACTGATACTGCGAAGGAATTACACTGAAACAGCACTTTGATATACTCAGTGGGTGTAAAGATTTAAATACCATCTTTTTGTATCTAATGAGAATTAGATATTGAACAAAATGTCTCAAAATGTCAGTGGAGCATGTGCTGTTGAGATTTTTTTCAGGAGGTAAGCAGAGAGACAGAATAATTGTTCTTGTTCTACAGAAAAGACCTCTTTAGATGTTCTTTAAGGAGATATAATAAGAAAATGTGATGAAATAATAACTGAGAAATCATCAGTTGGATAACCTAAATTATAGGATTCTAGTCTGAGAATTAGAAACCCATTCTCTCTCACTTCCCCTGCAATCAGTCTCCTGTGTTTTAGTTTCTATTGTATATAAAATGGCAACAATAGCAGAACTAATTAGATAAGGTATTTCTGGGCTATGATATTTGTGATTTAAACAGATATTTTCCCATTATCAATTGCAATGATAAATTAAATATTTTTATGAAAGAAAATTGCTAAATAAAAACTGCTTCAAGCTAACTGAAATGTTGCATTTCAGTATATTCTACCTGGTTTCATTTTATTTGATCATTTTGTAAAAAGAATTAATAACAGCCCATTGATTCACTAACCATCAAAGTTAAAAGTAATAAACCCCTTAATCTTTTGAAATCATTTTTCCCCTGCAAATTAAATTACATCAAACACGCACAACAAAATGTTGAACAATATTAGCCACATACTCTGTCAGCTTGTCTATGAGGGTATTATAGGAGACAATGTCGAAAGCCTTATTAAAGTCAAGATTAACAACATCCACTTCCTTGTCAGCTGAGTTAGTTGTTTCATTGTAGAAGGTTATCAGGTAGTTAGATGATTTTCTCTTCATAAATCTACACTGACTATACTTAGTCACCTTCTTGTCCTTCCCAGATTTGAAAATGTTTTCCAGGGTTATTTCCTCCAGGGATCAAGGTGAGACTGACTGGCCTGTAGTTCTCTGGACCCTCTTTCTTGCCATTCTAGAAGGTAGAGATGACATTTTTTTCCAGTTGAAAAGAGCTTTTCAATATGATTGAGAGTGACCTTACAGTGATAACCTTGAGCTCCCACAGCACTCTGTCAGATCCCAGGGACTGTATACATTCAGAATGTACATTCAGAATGTACTCAAGTTCCTTAACTTGATCCTTCACTGAGAGCAAATATTCCCTGCTCCAGACTTTCTCTTGAGTGTAAGGTACCTATGGTTTCTTGAACCTAAGATTTCTGAATTTCTTTGCTTACTAGTAAAGACTGAGACAAATAAAGCATTGAGTGTGTCTTCTGTGTCCTTTGTCACCAGTTCCCCTGTGCTGTTCAGCAGCAGGCCACCACTTTTCAAAATCTTTGTTTTGCTACTCATAAACCTGTGGAAACACTTCCTATTGACAGCTTATATCTGTTACCAGATTCAACTTCAGGTGCTCAGACAGTATCTTTGTTCATGCAAACAGGCATCCTAACACCTTAGGCTTACTCTGCATGGGGTTGGACCATCCTTGGATGTGGAGGAGGTGATCCTGGACCCCTCTTCTCTAGAAAACCATATTCTGTGGGATCTTTCCAAATGTGTCCCTTAACAAGTAAAAACAGTCTCCTGAAGCCCAGGACTACAAGATCACCCTTTTGGTTTTTTCCCTTCCTTTCAGTATCCTGAAATCTACCATCCCATGATCACTGAAGTCTAGGCTGTCAACCCTAGCACTCCATCTCCAGACAGTTCTTTCTTGTTTGTAATTATAAACTCCAGCAGATCATCTCCCCTCAAGTGTTCCTTAATGGACCTGTGTCCAGAAGCTGTCATTGATACACTCCTGAAAACCACTAATTTGCTTGTGCCCTGCTATGTTGCCCCTTCAGCAGATATCAGGGTGGTTCGAGTCCCCCATAAGGACAAGGGCCAGACAATGTAAGACTTCCTCCACTTATCTGAAGGAGTTTCTGTCTGCCTCTTCTTCCTGTTTAAGCAGCCAGTAGCAGATACCCACCAGTCTTTTTTACACTGGCTTGTCTTCTGATCTTGACCCCTCAGCTCTCAGTTGCCTCATATCTATCAATCTGTCTATATATGTGCATTCCCACTACTCTCTCATCTAAAGGATGACTTCCTGTCAATCCTAAAATACTTATACCCATCCATTAGCAACAATCTACTTGTGGGAGCTACCTGTGATGACAATGAGATTGTATATATGCAATATACAAAAAGTCACGCAAATTTTGTGGTTAAAAATGAATTATCTTTACAGGGTAAACAAGACAGCTGTATACAAGCTCTCATGAAGGCCTACAGTAATGCTAATATTTGGATCATTATTAAATATTTTTAATAGTACAAAATGTAGGCTTGGTTAAAGGACAGCAAACTCACAAATGGGTCACATTCAGTGTGGTATGTGCAGCATTTGTTTTGGGGTGTTTTACAGCACGATAGTTCTAAATGAGCACACCATGTCTGCTTCTGAAAATGAGAGTAGAGTCAGGCCCAGCACCTCTGAAAAACTTCTGTGAAACAAGCTGAAGCCAGATCTGGTGGCTTGTGCAATAAGTTAGTGTGATTCAACACGTGCACAATTCATACAACAATCATTTCACACTTCCTCTTGGTTAAACAGGTTCTGATGCTAAAGCATTTTTATCACAGTCTCTTTTTATTAATCACTTCTATTTCTTTCTTTCCTCTCACAAGAGGTGTAAATTATTTTCTCAATACTTGTTTGCTGTGAAGAATAATTATATCTAGTTAATAAAAAGTGAATATTTTCTCTTAGTTCACCTCTCTATATTACTCTGTCTTACTCCCCTACTTGATTTCTGCTATGACTGGTAAGTGCAAGGTACTAACGTGTAAGTAGCACATAATCATACCAGGTTATTAATACTATGGGTGAATAATGCATAAGTCTAAGAAAATATTTTGCTATTATCTGAGAGTGATTAAAAGTGAATAGCTATTAGGAAGCCTTGTAATTGCCAAATTAGATATCTATAGGTTTTTATTGTGCTTGTTTTCAATTCTAATTGTTGAAGTTGTTCTGAAACAGTTTATATTGTTTTTCATTAACATATATTTGAATATACCAATATTAAACACAAAGGAGGAATAATGCAGGATTTCATTTCAGCAAAACAATACAAATTAACAGTAGTTTTCAACATTTTAAAATTCAGCAAAAGATTGGAGCCCCAGTCCCCCAGCTTCAAACAGTGATTAAACCCATTTTGCAAATTCTGACTAGTAACAGCAGTAAAAAAATAAAATGTGTCTCATTTCTTCATTCTTCTTCTCTCAATGTATTTCATATAGTATAAATAAACTTCCTGATTTAGCAGTGTAAATCAGAAGGGCTTTTTTGATTAAATAGAAAGACCAGAAACAAGATATTTTACTGCTGTAATTAGTGGAACTTTACCAGCTTGTGGCCCAAACAACCTGAAACTCTTGTCAGAAATACATTTCACTATTATTCATCTGCAGTAATTTATAGTTGTCAACAGTGAGTTGAATATGTATCAAGTTTCTGATTTTCTTTTCCACTATCTCTTTTACTGAACCTTCCATGGAAGTTACAACTGGGAAGTATCGTACTTGTCGCTATTTAGAATACAACATATAACAATATCAGACCAAAGAGAAATATTGAATGATTTTGTTTAAATAAAATGAAGGGAATTAACTTGGCAGTAATTACAGGCACAGTCTGATTATTGATATACTATTTAGAAAACTTCTATTAAACATAAGACTTTATATTATAGGAGAAATAAAAAGATTATCTTAACTACTTTTGATCTGGCAATAATTCCAAACTGATCAAATGAATATCTACTCTGTGAAAAATTCATGTACTTGAAAACTTGTTTTGCCTTAAGCAAAGACAAGAAATCATAATGTCTGTCAGCTATAACAAAATGAGAATTTTAAAGCAGTTCATTAAGAAGCCATCATAGCCTTTTGTATTTTTGAAATATTTCTCTTAGTTTTAATGAGCTTCAAACATTTTATTTCATTGAGGAAAGAACGTTTCCTTTCAGATACATGGCATTAGAAGTTTTGTATTCTCATTAAAACATGCTTGGCATGTTTTACCAATGGAGCTTTTATTTGTTTGCCTGGATTGAAAGGATTTTTTTTTTTTTTTGGTCTATGGTGTCACAAACTGGAAAAATTTTGCTTATTTATGGCTTAAAGGAATATTTGCATAGGATTAAAAACATCTCACCATGATATGAAAAAATCCATTATCAGTCAGAAATGTGGTAATTAAGACATGGAACAATCAAACATGGTAATTAAACATGGAACGGTTGCAATAACTAGAAGGGAAGCTTGTGGGCTTCTGGGGGCTTTGATAAGAACTGGCTGCCTGTATAGGTTTTTAGAAGGAGATTTTTTAACCCTCTTGCTTTGGACCTTAAAAGTAGTTCTAGTTGGCCAATACAAGCTGACTTGTTTCAGAAAGTTTTCTAGTTGCTATAAAAATCTCCTGGCTCAATAGTCACTAGAGAATTGAAGTTTTCTGGGGGCTTACTGCAAGTGGTTTTCATGAGGAATATTGGTGCAATCAGAAACTTAGTCTCATGTCCCTTGACCTGTGAAACAAGAGACGTGAAGATCTATTGAGAACTTACTTCCAAGTAATATGTGGAAAGGTTAAATTTATGACAGTACCCTGGGAAATCTAAACACTACTTACATCACAATCAACCAATTTTGGTCCATTTATTGGGCTAAAATAAACCAGGGGATATTAGTTAATAGCTGGAATAAATTATTGGGTTTTGACTATTTTTTTAAAACACAGAAGTATATAGAGTTTTTTAATCTTGAGAAGAACAACGCCTATAATTATCCATGAGTATTCTCATAGGCAGGACTCCACCCTGATTAAAACTAAGGACGTGGAGACACTGTTATAAAGTCTCTGTACATATCCACAGGGGTGAGTCCTCCCTGATAGATCCAACAACACAGACCTGGGCCCTAGAGGAGTAGATAAACTTCTTCTAAGGTGCATTGCATAGTGCATTCCTCCCCCTACACCTGAACAGCCTCTTCTATCTCTGAAGTTTTCATATGTGAAGGATTTATTTAGCTTATAAAGTTCAAGAACTTGTCGCAACTCATAATTCAAGTTTCATAATTCGCTGTAGAAATACAGTTGCCACTAGTGTTTAACACTTAGAAGTTTTGCAACTTAAAGGTCACCTTTAAAAATAAGTGCTCTTTAACTCGAGGAAACAATTGTAGCAAAACAGGGGTGGAGTTTTTTTTCAGTTTGATAATTCTCATCACAATAATTCAAACTCCAAAGTATTCTCAAAAGGAAAAGCAGCCTAGGTAGAGCAAGTGAGATATGTGTGTAATCAGTATTGATCCCCATCTAAAATCTTCTCTGGAAGTTTCTGAAAGGTTATGAATGCAAAGTTTAAAGACTGCTGATCTCCAAGAGTATGCTTTTATATGGCCAGATAAGAAAGCCATATATTTTATCTCAGTTTACAAGATTTGTGCCTTTCAGAACATAAACCACTTTGAAACACATTTTTGTAGCCTCTTCCTTCCACCAAGTCTAGAGGAACATACAAAATGACAGCAAGCAGGCTGAATACTTTTTTTTGACAAACTGGGGAAAGAAAAAAAAATCTGTTAAAATTTAAACAGAAATGTAATTTCTATCACAGAAGATGAAAAAAATTTTTTTTCAAGGCTGAAGTGTGTAACACTAAACCCAAAGGCTTGACTGTGCCTTAGGAAGGGACTGAGTGATGCTTCCCAAGAAATACAAAAAATCCAAAAACTGTTGAGGATTGCAATTGCTGCACTGCAGCTAGAATACTGCAGTGTCCAGGGTCAGTGGGCATACTGATTACTGTAATAAAAATTATTTAGAGGGGAAAAAACTCCATCTAGTGAAGACTCAACACAAGTAAATATTCATCCAGGGAAAAAAAAAACCAAAAACAAACCAAAAAGCAAAGAGCAGTCTGTCTCATTTGGCTCTGTGTTAAAGCCAAAGCCATTATACAATAAGCTCTAAAACACAGTAGTATTACTACTTGTACTTCTGTTAACTTCTAATAACTTCTGTTATTAGATCCCTCTTAGGTGAGTCAAATACTATTCAAAAATGTGGTGGCAATTGCTCTGAGGTTGCTTGTCAATGCAAACCAAATTATTTAAATAATTTCATCTGAAAATAATTTTTTTGAGACCTAACTTTTTTCTAAAGTCACAGTGAGATTTTTTTTTTACCCATTGTCTCTGTTTATGGTGGTCACACTCAAAATTTTGAAGCCCTAATTCAACCCCCTTTTTCTTTCATTTTGAAATCGTATGAATCCAGCTTTTTTCCCCTCCACATAGGAGACTACCTAAACACCCACAAACTGGTAGTCTGTCTTCCTCATTATTTTTTTTTTTTATTCTGCATGGATTCCCTCCTGCAGACTCAAAGACACAAAGCACATTGTGGTTGACTGGAAGCTGGAGATACTATCTTCCCATTTTCTCTGAAGTTATGTGCAACTTTGTTGGCTTCATCTGAGCTGAATTTTTGTCTTTGTACGAAAAAGGGGAAAAATGCATTATTTGCATGATAATATTCTTAGGTCCAGAAAGTTGAATATATCAGTGTCCTTTTTGAAGTAGATTTTCAACAATGAGAGCCGACACTTACTAATATCATAATTTTGATCATTTCATCGATTTGTTTTTTAATGACAGCTCCTCAAGTGCCTTATGAAACACTGCAAGCCACTCTTCATCTCTTATCTGTTTACAACAGAGAGTATAATGTTGCAATGTACTAGCAATAACAGTGTTGAAAATTGTGGAAAATGCATTTTTAGATGCTACAGGGCACATATGGACAAATCTGCCTTAACTGCAATTACCTGACTGATAAATATAAGTTAGGACTTGGATACCGAGTGGGGTTTTTTCTACTTAATGTAGAAAGAAGGTGCTTCAAGTCTTCGGAGGTATCAAATCAGCCTACATGATTAAATTCTTATCTTCTGTCTTTATTTAATAGATAAATCTAGAATTAAGATACCTAAGCCTGAGATGGACTTTTGTACCCAGGTCTTAACCCACAATATTCAGTAGCTGCGCATAAAGTTTCAGCAGTGAAATAAGTAGCATTCAGTTCTGAAAAACAAGAGCCTTGGACTTTTCCTTGGTATTGTGACTATTACTCTACTCCTAAAACACAAGGTACTGATTTCTTGGATAGATTTTTACAAGCTTTGAAAATGGAAATAATATTCTGATCAAGCAGCAAACCAAGTGGGACAAGGGTAAGGTATAATTCTCATTCTTTTTTCCCTGCTGAGTTCTTTGGATTACCAGCAAAACAAGCAAGCAATACATTTCACTGTCAATCATTGGAAAAAGAAATTACTTTTCCTTGCATCTTTTCAAGACCTTTCAGTATGTATGCCCAGCTGCTTTTCTTTATTATGTATTTGTTCAAAATATGCCGAACTATTTGAAACAGCTTTTGGTAGGAGCACAAAGGGCATAAAAGCAACGTCTTGGTGGATTTTTATTTTGCAATGTGTGCTATACATGTAGCACAATAGTAAAGTGGTGTGGATAAGTTTTGAAATTCATGGATGGTAAAGAAACTTTAAAACAAAAAAAAAGCTTTTCCAGGTCCTTTTGATTTGTGAGCCTGGGCTTCTGGTTTGTGCCAAGAATAATAAGTAACAGATGTTCCAAACAATCACCTGTGTTTCAATTACGGCTGTAGTACTACAGGGCAGAGTAGCCCTTGATACCAGTAAGATCTGACACTAAGACAGCAGATGAGCTACTTAACTCTCCAGGGAATTTAACCTCTGAAACCGTGTAACCAGATACCAGAGGATGTCAAAACACAGGTCTTACATGCAGCTTATGAAGATCAGGTGGTCACTGCTTGCAGTGCATGTGTTGTCTGTTTTCCAGTCCCAGGAAAAACTGCTGAATTTTATTTATCTTTTCACTTTGTAGGATTTTTGTATATGTCGACATATAAGAAATAATTGTGGACAGAATATGTTAAAATTTAAACAAACAAACAAACATACTGAAGAAATTGATTATTCATTTACTATTTTTGGTCCTCTGGAACAAAATATTTCATTCTCAATCTACTTGTACTCTTATCATTTATTAGTTCACAACCATTTGAATTAATGCAAAACACAGTAAGTTGAAAAAGTCAGGTTTATAATTCTGAAATGTATTTCCAGTGGGTTTTTCTATTCGTAAAATTAAGTTTGAAGAGTTTTAAACATGTATTCTAATTTAATGTTTGTAATTATTTAGATTAATCTTGAAGGCAAAATCCATTCTAGTCTCTTAGAAACAGGAGGAGCATTTTCTAAATATTGGTAGGCAAATCCAAATTCTTGAACCAGAAATCAAAATATCTTAGAAAAACTGAATAGGAAGACTCAAGATTTATTTTACAGGCATATTTTGTATCCTGAATCAGAACAGACTTTTTTCTTTATGGAAGGTTGGAACAGTGTTGTGAAACATTGGAGATAATAGATTAACATTCCTATTACCAATAATCTTCATAGTTTTGATAATTTTTCTCAAAACACTGTTGATTTTGGCCCAGCAGTGTTAAAGATTTAAAGCATCCTGCATGTTTCTACAAATATTTTTAGAAGAGTATAGCTTCTGTTTTAGCAGCATCTCACTCAATTTCTATGACAGTGCCTTACATTTATCTTTCATTTTATATACTTGAAAGTTGGTAAAAAAATACAACTTGATTTTAAAAAGGGTAAATTGTTCCAAAGAAACCAGCTGCCTAAAAAAGATATGACAAATTTTCTGGGGAAAAGGACATAGAGTAGCTCAAATTTATCCAAGCTTAATTTCACATTAGGCCTCAGATGAAATTATTAAATCAAAATAGAGATGAATATGATGCAGTTTAAGAAGGGTGAGACGGATAAGGCAGATTTATAAACTGACTAAAGTGGTTTCACTGCAGGACAGAAGATAATAGTTGTACTGAAAGATGAACAAGATGGAGAGCTTTGCAAGTGGAGTACTACAACTGCTCCTGTATTTAATATTTTCATTAAAAAATTTGGCAGACAAGCTGAAAAGAGAACTTAGCAAATGACAAAAAATTGTTAAAGTAATTCAAGAAGAAGGGAATAAAATTCATCAAGTAGAAGTCATAGAGACCAATAATGTGAATTTTTCATATACGGTGCTGTGTGCTTTGTCTGAAAGTGACAGCAGGAAAGAGATGTGGTTACATGTCATAGATTATGAGATTCATCTGCACCTTCTCTAATTAACTGATGACAAGCAAGACTGATTAAACTGTTTGTTGGATGGTGCCAGTGTAGACCCACTGATTCTATCTTTCCATATAATGTTGCATAAATGTTCCAGATCACTCAGAGTTACTTTGAGCATCTTTATGTCTTTCTCTCACACAAAATGATTTCAGCTGAGGAGGAATGTCATTGAAGATTACATATGGGATTGCAGTTCATCTAGCAGATAAGAATGAAATAACATTATTGGTATAAGAGGAAAGGGATCAATTTTACTGGTAAAAAAATAGACTTGAAATTGGAAGACAAAAAAAGAGTTTTTAAATAAGCATGTCTAGGACAAGGAATTGAATAGTTAGAAGACTGATTCTGACATTTATGAGAAGATACTGAGCTCAATGAAATAAAAGAATACTTCTAGTCCTCTATTATTGTATTTCATTGGATCTGGAGTTTCCATGAGACAATATGATGGCATTTATGAAAATATCATTTCAGCAATGTTACATGCTGTAGAAACTTGAAACAGCTGAGGTTGGAAGGGGTCTCAGAAAGTCATCTGGTCCTGTCTGAACTCACAGAATGGTTAGTTTCAGAGTCAGACAAGGCAGATCGGGGTCTTTCCTCATCCAGTTCTGACAACTGCCAAAGATGGAGATCCTATGACCTTTCTAGGCAACTTGCCCCACTGCTTAGCCTCTTTCAGTGTGATTTTTTAGAATTTATTTGATTTTTAATGACAAAGGTATCTCTCTTGCTGCAATTTTTGAGGCTGCTTCTTGCACTTGTGGTGGGAACTCCTGGGACAAGTGTTTCTTCACCTCCTACATAATTAACTCCTCCTTACATAGTGGGAGATAGTGATTAGATTTCTGCCCTTAAACCTTCCTTTCTCAAAGCAAGACAAACCAACTCTTTTGATCTGTTTATGCTCATGCACTCATCTCCCACAGGACTCACTCTGTTTTATCAATGTCTTTCTTTTACTGATGGAATAAGAACTGGGTGGTTTTATAGGTTTAGCCTCTTGAACACAAACAGAAGGCAAAGAATAACCTATATGATGTGCTGGTTGTTCCTACTCCAAAAGCTGCAGAAATGTTGCCTTTAAGTCATTGACTGAACTTTAGTTTTGTCATCATTTTTGAGCTTTTGACTCTATAGAGTCAAAATATGGATTATTTTTCCATCACTTTTCAATGAAATCTTTTTATAATCCAATAATGAAAATATAAAAATAATGAATACTCTAACAAAGTAATATCATAATAATGAATTTTTCCATAAAACTTTAAAAGTTTAGGAGAAAGAAATCTAGCACAGGTGGATTCTGAAAAGAAAAATCGCATATTTCTTTGGAAAATGAAGTACTCAAGAGAAAAAAAACCACATGAAATGAAGAGAACTCTGGAAGTATAAGACTGAAAATTAGTAGAAGGCACAAGAAACCACTTTAAACAGACTGAGAGTCCCTTAAAGTAGTTTTGTGTTTTCTTAGATGTGCAAATTGAAAATAAATTAGAACTTTGGTTTGTGAAGAGCAGAAAAAGCCAATATCATGTTATCTTTTTGTTTATTATATTAAAAAAAAAGAAATATCAGTTGCAGTCATCTAGAAAGAAATCATTGTAGTGAGGTCATAGAAATTTACCACACTGGGGAAACAATCCAGCTACAATCTGTAAAGCCCACTACAAAAGAATTAATGGTTACTCATTTTTAACCCACTTAAATTAAAAAAATACATTAACTTAATGTAAATAAATTTTTAAAAAAAGGAAAAAGGAGTATATGCCTGGAAATTCCATTACACCTTCCAATAGCAAATCTGTACATGTGTTAGAAGTCTGAGTAACTTCTACAGCTGTTGGTAAAAGAAAAAATAGAATTTGAAAAATTCTTCCCCCAAATAATCTGGCATTAATAACAATGAGCCAGTAAAAGAAGGAAGATAGAAACTTATAAATGAGATACAGTTCTATGACTTTGATTCTTACTCAGGTACCTTTGAGGATCTTTGTTACATCTGCACCATTTTTGTTGTTTTAATAACAACAGTCTTTTTTGATTGTTTGACCCTGATGAATACATGAGTTTCATTTAATTTAGAAGGATTCACTGGCACTCAGATCTTTCTCAGCTAGTGCCAAACTGTCTTCCCAGGGCTTTTAGAATTCTATTTTTTTACCTGTGGCTCATTTTGAAGATATAGTGTGTATTAGCATCTAAACTACAGACAAATTTTATTCACTAATTTACAATATAAGTATAAGGAAGTATTTAATGTCCCCTTTAAAATTACTCACTTAAGCTGTGTTTTCATTTCATTCAGGAGATAAGGTTGCCCTTACACAGACTTGATGATTCTGAAAATGGAAGCATCACACCATTAATTTGGGAACCAAGGTGAAAGTGCTGGTGACTGTAGCAATAAACATAAAATACGATACCTCTCTTAAAAGGAAGCGAGATAAAAAAGGGTAACAAAATGATTCTCCAGTAATTTACTGAAACTATTCATAGTAAGAACAAAATATTTTCTCTCACTTTCTTTTAATATGGAGGGTATTATTATGTAGGAAAAAACCTTTCCCTGATCACAATACTTTTCCGGTTTGAATCCAAAACCAATTTATCGTTACACTCCTTCAATCCAGTGAAGGTACAGGTGTGGAATTTCAATTTGATGCCAAATTTATGCCCCAAAGAAGGCGTAGAGGGACTGCTCAGAGACAGAGTTTTCAGTCTATAAGCAGGAGGTATTTATTTTCACGGCCGGGAAGCGACCAGGTCGCCCTGGACAAACCGCTTCCCCGAGGAACTTACAATTTGAGCTTTTATACACTTTTTGCTAAGCAATTACATCACATATTATGAATATTCATTACATTGCAACATCTACTTTTAATATTCATAACAGGCGGAGTTGAGGCGGAGTTAGAGGTGTGGTCTTCAATTTGGGGAGAACTTTGGTGGTCGTTCCGTTCTTCCTTCATCATGAACCTGCTGTCCTCACCATCATCCTCCTCTTAAACTTTTGAACCTTCCCTAATTTGGGTAGTTTCCTCGTGCATTTGGCAGGGATTCCCAGTGTCTGGCAGAAGTCCCTGATTTCTTGGCTTGTCCCTTTTCTTATCTCTCTTTGTTTTCTTCCATATGTCCTTTTTTGTGTGTGCTAGCATTTTCTGTTCAGGTTTATGTTCTTCTATGTCAGGGTGTCCCGTATCCTGGTGGATTTATTGTCTCCGCTATTTCCTAATACTGAGCCCTATGTGCTTTTGCTGAAAGCTTGCATTTGTGCTTAACTCTCTCTAATCCTTACATTGCTTTACTAAATTCATGTTTCAGGTGTTACCTGGCTTCAAATTTTACAGACAATGAAGGTGACAGTTTCCTGTATTGTGTGGAGGTGTCAAGGTTTTGGTAGTAGGGGGCTGCTGGTGCTGCTCCTCCTGTGAGGAGCATTTGGGGTTGCCCTATGCTGGACACAGACAATTCCAACCAACCCACCACAGGGAACGGCTGAGCCCCACAGCCACCACAGTGGTGCCTCAGGGAGAGGTGGGATAAGAGAAGGCAGAATGGTGAGGGCAACAGTGTGGGAGACAGCCCTGAGAGCACTGAGGGTGATTAGACATTGGAACAGGCTGCCCAGGGAGGTGCTGGAGTCACCATTCCTGGAGGTGACTGGGAAAGACTGGATGTGGCACTCAGTGCCATGGTTTGGTTGACGTGGTGGTGTTTGGTCATAGGTTGGACTTGATGATCTCAAAGGTCTTTTCCAACCTAATTAATTCTGTGATTTTGTGAGAGGGGAACAAGGCAAGGAGGTGCTCCAGTTGTCCCAGCAGAGATTCCTCTGCAACCTGTGCAGGTTGGGGTCCCTAGAGAGACAGCAGCAGAGCAGATGTCTGCACTGCAGCCCAGGGAGAAACCCATGCAGGAGAAGGAGCAGGATATGCCCTGAAGAAACCTTGGCCCATAGCAGGCTTATCCTGGAGGGCTGAAACCCTTCGTAAGGAACTTCACTGGACCAGAGGAAAGGAATTCTGAGGAAGGAACAGCAGAAAGGAGCTGCCACAACTGCCCACTCCCCATCTCACCTGCACCACTCAGGAGGAGGTAGGAAGGGAGGAATGAAGAAGCAAAGTTGAGCCTGAGAAGAGGGTGACGAGGGGAAGGTAGTATTTTAATTAATATTCTTCTTACCATTCAGATATATTTTAATTGGTAATAAACTCCATGACAGTAGCAAGCATATGACCTCCCTGTCTTTGTCACAACCTTCTTCATTTTATTTTCTCCTCCTGTCCTCTGGAGGAGGGGGAAGAAGTGAGTGGGCATATGGCTGCTGGTGAAGGTTAACCCACCACAGTATCTTTTACAGCTCTTCTTCAACTTCAGTCAGAAATCATGGCAATATAGTATTCATGTTCATTCCCAGTTAAAAATAATCAAATCTATGTTTCAGAATAGCCATCACATCGCATATGATGGGCTTGCATGACATCTTCAATGTGAGGGTGCTTACAATGCAGAATGGTCTTTCCAGTTATCAGCTAAAGCTACTGCAGGTTTGTCAGCCTTTTACCATGTGTGTATTTTTTGGCAAATATTTATTTTTTTTTGCAAAATATATAAGTAGTTCCTGAGGTACAGATCAGAATCCACAACATAATTATACTTAGTTGTATATAATGTCCAGAATTCTATCTTCTCTGCTCCTTTCTTTCTAGACCAACGAATCTTCTGTCCAAAACAGGAGATAAAAGTGACTAACATTATCACCATAGACTAAGAGGGACAGAAACACCAGACTTCTCGTGCTGTGGATGAATTCAATCCTCACTGAACTCAGTACTGAGTATTTGTAAAATCAGTACAGGACCTGTGGCCTGTTACCAGCAATCCTATTACTGTATTTACTGAGTTACATGACCATAGTAGTCAGTGAAATATTTAATATTAGGATCCTAGCTCCTCTTGAGTGTACATCAAGCTGCTAAATGCTGATAAAGTTACAGTGCTTTTGATCAGTTGCAGAAGCAGAATTTTGGGTTGCTGGAGCAGTAATTGCTTAACTTTTCAATACCTAGGCATTTATAGGAGTCAGGGATTTTAAGAACTAGTTTCTCTTACTAAGATATTGTCTAAATTTAACTTGACTATCACTTTAGCTGGTAAGTTTTAGTAGCCCTGAATAAATTTACCTGTGTGTATCTATCCACGAATGTATGCATATTACCTGTGCACTCAAATATCACCAAATGTCTGCAGAAGACTGATACATTTTTTTTCAGGACAAAGTCACTTTCTTTACTTTTATCCATCTACCATAACCAAAAAGTTACACATTATTATAAACCAAAATTTCAGTTTGGTCCTGATAAGAGCAAGAGTAGTTCAACAGCCTCTGGGATGTTAATTTGTGCAGGATGTCATGTTAAACATGCAGTTAACTAATCCTGTCATCAAGTTGGTCTTTTACTGTTAAATAAGTAATTTATAATATGTTAGCTAAGGTACCTTTTACTTTCACGCAGACCTGAAAGGCAGCATATAATAGCAGTTCTAATGATACTCTTTACAAATCATGACTAATCTAAATTGAGGTAGCCTCTGGAGTGAGCTCTCTTCCACTTATATAGGGATTAGAATATAAGAATATGTGCACACAAGTACATGAACTAATTGACATGCGGTAAACTCCCACTCAGCTTTTGGTAACTTGTTTACTCATACCATACTACCATTTGCCATATATTATATCCCTAAGCAAGTTTATAAAAATTCCATCAGAATTAGACAGTGTTTGGAAACCATTTATTCAGATGTATTTTTCTGCCATCTTTGTTAATATAATTGAAGCATTAAAAGTTTATATAGAATGAGGACTCCTGCATTTTTGTTAGGGAACAGTCAGATACCAACCTTTTAGTTTGTAATCAGGTCTTATTAATAATTTTACTCATAGATTCACAGAATCATAGAATGGTTTGGGTTGGAAGGGGATTCTAGCCCCCATGCCATGGGCAGGAACAGCTTTCACTAGATCAGGTTGCTCATCCAACCTGACCTTGAACACTTTCAGGACAGAGGCACCTACAGCTCTGGGCAACCTGTTCCAGTGTCTCATCACTCTCATTGTAAAAAATTTCTTCCTAATATCCAATCTAAATCTACCCTTTTTCAATTTAAAACCATTGCCACCTGTTTTGTTACTACAGGTCCTGGTAAATAGTCTGTGCCCATCTTTTTTATAAATCCTGTTTAAGTAAGGCCACAAAAAAGGTCTCCCTGGAGCCTTCTCTTCTCTGGGCTAAACAACCTCAGCTTTCTCAGCCCCTCTTCACAGAAGTACTCCAGCCCTCTGACCATCTTTGTGACCTCCTATGGACCAACAGGTCCATGATTTTCTTGCACTGGGTACCTCAGAGTTAGATGAAGCACTCCAGGTGGGCTCCTGCAAGAGCAGAGAGAATCACAGAATCACCTCCCATGACCTGCTGACCACATCTCTGTTCATGCAGCCCAGGATATAGTTTGCATTCTGGACTTCAAGTGTACATTACTTGCTTATGTCCAACTCTTTGCCCACCAAAATCCCGAAGTCCTTCTCCACTGGGCTGCTCTCAGGCCATTCATCCTTCAGTCTTTATGGATACTGGCAAATACCTGAGCCCAGACGCAGGATGTTACACTTGGCCTTGTTGAACTTCACAAGGTTTCCATGAGCCCCCTCCTCAAACCTGCCAAGGTCCCTCTGGGTGCCATCCCTTCCCTGTAGCAAAACAGTAACATTCATCTTGGTGTCATGTGCAGACTGGCTGAGGATGGGCTCAGTCTCACTGTCCCTGTCACTGATGATGATATTAAACACTATTGGTCCCACTATGGACCCTTAAAGGATGCTTACTGGTTTCTGATTAGACATTGAACCATTGGCTATCAATCTTTGTGTGCAGCAATTCAGAGAATTCCTTATGTATCAAACAGTCTGTCCTTCAAATCCATGTTTTTCCAATTTAGAGACAAGAATGCTGTGTGGGACCACAATAAAGGCCTTGCAGGAGTCTATGTAGATGACACGTGCAGCTCTTCCCTTGTTCACTGATGCAGTTGCTCCATTGTAGAAGGCCACCAGATTAGTCAAGCATTGTTTCCCCTTGGTGAAGCCATGTTGGCTGTCTCTAATCACCTCCCTGTCTCTAATCACCTCCCTGTCTCCCATATGATGGGGCATGTCTTCCAGGAGGATATGCTCCATGATGTTATCAGGCAGAGAGATGAGGTTGGCTGAATGAGGCTAATTGAATACAAATTTGTATTATTGAATTTAATTTGTGTCTTTCCTTGTTCTGTCCTTCTCTCCTGCCTTTTTCATGTGAAAACAGATTCTTAAACACAATCCTATGATTCAAATGGGGGGTGTGTGACATATATCAGGAACAGACCACAAAGCGTGTGGTATGAAACATGCAACTAATCTGAACAACTTCACCAAGGATTCTTTAGAAAATCACTGAAACCGCTGTTTACTGTGTCTGAAAAATTGGTTTACATGTAGGAGTTCTTCAATTATTCCATGGCCAACAGTTCCAGTGTCAGTAAAATTAGATTAAGAATAAATATGCCTTTAGAGCCTAACTGTATAACTGACTGTTATTGCTCATGCCGTAGATAAGCAATCGCAAGAACTCTTGCAAGAGAAATTAAGAATTACGCATTTTCCGGGTGGATAGATTACAAAGCTGTAAGTGGTGACTATCAAGAGTACATGGAATCAATTTAACTTCATATTATCACTGTGAAAAGAAGAATTAAATAAAATGTACCTTTATGAACCTTGTCTCTTGGTAGCGGTTCCATGTTAATGAGTTTATTAGCTTAAGTGCATTTAATATTTTAGAGTAGTACTGCAATTACAACAAATTCAGAGGAGTAAGTGCCCAGAGATTTTATCAGTGCAAAGAGCTTTTTAACAGTTAAATCTTAATGATTTTAGTCATATTGTTGGAGTGAAGAAAATATGAATAGAAATTGTAATACTATTAGTTCATAAATTAGATAGAAAAAAGCTTAGTTACAAGGAAATGAGAAATATTTGGCACCTAATAAAACTGTTGTCTTTGAAATCCTCCATTTTATTGTATTAGAGTTTGGGATCTACACAAAGTCTGATCACTTTAAATAAATGTGACAGATAAAATACACTCAATTGACAGTTTATTAAACCAACGTAAGAGTAGAAACAATTGTAAAATACAAGGCTAATGACTGCAGCTGGTTCATAGCAAAGGAATCAATTTGATTCCAACACTTGTGGCAAAGAAATTAATTCCATGATTCTAATTTAATTTGTCAATGCCATTCTTCATTGAGAAAGACAAGCCTGGTAAACCATCAAGAGCTGGAGATAAAAGACTGATCCAAAGAACTGTTCCAAATAAATGTGTTTAAGGTAATGCAATTCATACAAGTGCTCAGCTTCTTCAGCTTCCAGAAATATAAAGATGGATGATGTCATGGGCATTTGGTAGGCACAGATGACCTGGAATAACCAGTGTTAATTTCATGATGTGAAAAGAGCATTACCTAAAAAATTAGCCCAAACAAGCCCTTGGCTGGAATACTGAGACTTCTTAAAACTGGTATTCTGGGGAAGATATTTTCATAGCTATGCCTGAAAGCTCATACTACTGTGAGACTGGACTTCCACAGGGGCAAGTAACAGCCAGTGCTTCTGAGACGAGAAAAACAGATATTCCATGAAAAAACAAAACCCTCAAAGCAACAAAGAAACAACCCAACACCTAGTGGCAAGTTCCCTGTATCCTGGAATCACTAAAAAGTAGCAGGTGTGGAGCAATGCAATCTGCATGATAAAACTGGGTTAATCACATTCTGTTAGAAGATTTTGAAGTTAGAAGAATGAAGTGTCATTCTTCATCAGTCAAAGGAGTATTCCATAGAAACTCTACAGTTTGAGAGTTTGGGTGAAGTGAGGATCAGAGGCACAGATTTTTAATAGAGAACACTATGAGCACCTGTTCCACTCTCTCCCTAGGCAACTAACATCTGAAATGACAATTTAAAATGAGGTGAGTGTGATGAGAATAAAATTTGTCTAAGAGAGGCAAAATTTCAGCAGTATGAAGCTACCTGTTCTAAAAATAATGATTCAAATTTTGGTAATATCAAGAAGTGAGAGACTTTTTTTCTCTCAAAGCAGGATTACCTGAATCTTCAGTTTATTCATGAATGAGGCTGAATTGATTAGGTCTGTGAGAGGTGCCACCTGCTTGCAAACAAAAGAAGGGAGGTAATTTAGCAATTTCTGTAGGAGCCTTTGTTCTTTATTCATCTGAGAACTCAAGAATGGGTTATGGGAACTGGGCAACAGCTGTGCAGGGCTAAATCATGTGTTTGTAAATCAGCAACCGATTGTGTTAATAAGGCAAAAAGTAGCTAAAAGATGGTCTGGTTTCACCAACTTTTTAAACTGTGTTCTTGCAACTTTACCAGAGGTATGTAAGCTGACTCTGTATAATGCAAATAGTTACCCAAATTGTTGGGAGTGATTGATGATAGTTATACTTGTATGAAGAATTTCTGAGGTTAATTTAAATTAGTTTGTTAAAAGACATAAAGAAGGATGATTCAAATTCAGTCCCTAGGAGGAAAAACAGAGAAGTCCTAGTAATGTGGGGGGGAAGTTAGGTATAACCTGAAATGAAAATTTCTGTTAAACACTTTGGGGGCTCAAAGGACTTACTGTGAAATTGTGAGTTCTAGATGGAGTTGAATTGCAAATTTTTCCTATTCTACCATAAAAAAGGGGAAAAAAAGACCTAACAACAAACCAAAATCAGCCAAAACCAACATTCCCATATTCTGACTTTTGAACGAACATGGTGAAAATTGAAGGTCTGTTTGAAAGAGAGTTATTTTTAATTTAATTTTTAAATTTAATGGACTGGTATACTTCATAGTAATTTCTTTTGTTCTCTGTGGTATTGTAAAAAAAAAAAAAAGGCATATTCATCCGGAGAGAGGAAGCTGGAGGACACAAGCTGATCTTGTGTGTATGCAGGTGATGCAGGTGTGGCTAGTTCTATACTTTGAACCTGTAGTGTTGTTGTTTGTTGTTTCTAAATTTTAAAGTCTCTGTAGGAGTTCATTTTTAAAAAATGTTCATAACATTTACATAGATATAGTAAAAAGATACAGATATGTCAGAGGAAAAGGTTTTTCTTCTATTTCTTGTACAATTATCATGATTTCTTTACACACATTTTTTTCTGTGGATGTTTAGCAGCTTACTGAGCTTTGGTTTTAGGTGTTGCAGTAAAACAATGATCTCTTATAAGCTGAGCTGATGAGCAAAAAGTCTTATTCATGTGGATAGACCTTGATTACTAGGAGATTATGGTTCTGGTACAACAGTTATAGCTGGTTATTTAAATTCCTATGAATAGAACAATAATAAATAATTTCTGTACTGGTGAAAGTATTAGTTATATCAGTCAGTGTAGATGAAAATCAATTACTAGGTATGTGAGCACTGTACAATGTGAGCTTCTGTTTCTTAGGTGTGTTTTATGTTTTTTGACGGAAGTCTCAGGGTGCCACAGTCAGCCTGCGCAGCAGCCTGAGGTTCTAGTTTGGTTTCTAGGCAGGTGCTAACTCATTCTAGAAAGCATCCTGTCACTCTGGCACCTCTTTCAGGGGTATCATAGAATACTACTAAGGTGAAAATAAGTTTCCAAATGATTTACATGTTCAATTCAAGTATTTGCATCTTGGAAAAGGAGTTGTTTACTTCTCTTTTTCTGCTTCCTTTAACCTTCTGGTACTGCTTTCAGCACAGGATTTTCAGCTGGATAGAGATGCATTCAGAAATGTTCCAATCGATAGTTACTTTCCCAGGTTGTATGGCAAAAAACATCTAGGGAAAGGTGGAGATTTCCTCTAAAAATAATAGTTATGCACCTGGTATAGTCTTTGAAAAATGATGCAAAATTGTTCCTCTTCTGCCCACTTTTTCTTCTTCCATATACATTGCTGCAATTGTAGTATTTATCACAGCAAGATATCATTATGTATTCTCCCTGTCATCTCCATTTCTCTTGAAATTCTTCTTCAACACTAATTTGGCTTCCTTCATGTCCGTACTACTAGAACTGGTCTCCTTTAAATACTACATATGTGGTTTCATGGAACTCTTATTGTTTTGGGAAGAGTTTTCTACCACCACCTGCTCAGCTCTACTTTTGTTCTAGCACCTAATTGTGATCTAATCTACTATGAGATTCTAGAACTGGCAAAACATTTGGTTAGGTTCAGGCTTCTAAACTTTGAGTGTTTCTTTCAACCGCTTCTTGTTTAAAAAACATATTGCTTATATTCCACGTAAAGCTGAAATATATGACTACATCTGTTTAGTTCCAAGTGTTACAAGCACAGATTTTGTTCTTTAAATGGCAACCAGCCAACCTCAAATATGCGAAAAAAACCAGCTGGTAGAAGGAAGAATAGTGAACTTGTTTTCATGTGGTGTGAATAATTGTTTGAAAGCATGTAGACTGTGTAGCTTAAACTACTTTTGGAGCATCTGATTCCTCTGTGTGAACTTTGACTTTCTCTTGGTAGCTTGTTTAACACCACAGTCACTTTGCACTCAGGAGTAGAGTGCTGTGATTGATTCAGTGCTTCTATTTTGTTCTATCAATATAGATTTCTGTGCAACACAGTTGACTTCAACTTTCTCCTCTCACTTACCAAGCTGTCACAAAACCAGTCAGAGCTCTTCTTCTCCTCTCCCTAATTTGAAATGTTTATGTTTGTGGTATCTTTCTCATGTTAGTATGTGTCTTACGTTCAACCTGTGGCAGAGAATCCAAGTTGTTCTGGGAATTGTGTGCTCTGTCTGCTGCATGAATCTTTTAAATTGGTATTTTTTTCCCAGATTTTCCATAGGATTACTCCATTTGTTAGAGTATACGTATACAGTGTAGGGATGACAAGGATATGCAACTACAATTCTTTAATATAGCTAGATAACAAGATGAAATGACAACTAATTGTAAAACAAATGCAGATTAAGCAGAGCTCATCTTGAAAACGATCTAATAATCTTGCTACAATCACAAAAATGTTGACCGTGAAAATAAAAATTTCTCAATGCTAACATTTAATGTGTTTCTACAGACACCGTTATCTTAGTGTAATGGTAAATAATGGAAAGAACTTTCTGGTGTGGAAAAAAAATACTGTTGCTCCTACACCTCAAAATCCTTCTGATTAGTTTAGTAATCAGTTGTTTCCAGGTAGAAAACCTTGGACTGGCTTTCAGTAGCCCACTGAGAATACATATGCACATCTATGTTTTTATTTTGGTGATAAAATATCAGCAAGAAAAAAGCACATGCAACTTTTAAACCATCGTTATAGAGGGCTATTCTCAATATTCAAAAGGCAGCAGCTTTCATAAGGTTATGAGCAGCATAACCAAAAACCAACTTCTCACTGAAATGTTGACAGATTCTCAAGGGGGAAAAAAAAGAATGTGTGGTTTTGTGGATCTTTTTTAATGTTCCCAGAGATGGAGCATGTTGCTGATGAATCTAAATAGACAGGAGTGTAAATCACAATATTTTTACTTCTTCTGCTCTCATGAAGCATGCAATTACAGTGTTATATCCAAAGGTACTCACAGCTGTATTTATAGAAAGACTAATCAATGTGATCCAGGTGTGTTTTACTTTTGCGTGACAGTGAAGATTCTGCATATTTACTTCTCCCAATAAAACAGAATTTCATTAACTCCACTAGCTGTCAACTGCTTTATCCATGCAGTAGCTAATTGGGACCATGGTTTGAATGCCTGCAAATACTGGAAAAGAGAAAAAAAACCAATCCAAAACCACAGAGAATTAATATTTTGAAAGTTCTGTTTTAAGCAGTCAAAATGGCTTATTTTATCATATCTCAAGTACTTTCTATCCAGGAAACTTCTGCTGGTACTGAAGTATAATTTTGCCACTAAACAGTCTTCAACCAGTGAAGATTATTATTGGTCAGTTCTAAATGCCCATACGTTGTCTGAGACTTGGAAGCGTTTGCACAAGGAAATATTTTCTAAAAGTCTGATGAAAACTCTTTGAATGCAAAGTGACATGATGGAAAGAATGAGCAGCTTAGAGGTTTCCATTCCTTTACTGACTTACCTTAGTTTACTTAGAAATTATCTAGTTTTAAAAAGGTTAATATCCTTGTTGCTGAATATGTAGACTTCACGAGGTTCTGACCTTCCTTTTGAGTTCCTAAAAACTTACTTAAAACAGTTTTGACATTTCAAGCTTCAAAGCATTAATGTGTTGAATGCTGCAGTAATTGCTGCAGTAATTGCTGTCTAGCAGCAGTAATTGAAGATAAAATCTGTAAAATATAAATGAAAGCTTGGTCTAAGTTATATGTATCTGGAGTCCAGTCTTTGATAATCTGTTTTGACTGATCTTTCAGAGTTTGAGGATAACTTTAAAATGTACAATGAAAGCAGAGCTTGATTAGCTCTATGGGGCTGAGAACTGCCAAAAAAAAAAAAAAAAAAGAACAATAACAGTGGTAAAAGTAATCTCCAGATCAGTCCAAGAGCCCTTTGAATCCAAGTACTCTGCAAGTAAATATTAGGAAAACATCTTTACTTTTATGTTATCAACTTATATCAGAAGAACTGTTTTGTCAAGAAACATTGACAAAATACATGCAAGATTCTTTTTACTGTTGTGAAGGGAAGATAATATGATTAAATAAAAAAAAAAAACATACTTTTCCTCTTTACAGATGAAAAGTTCCAGGAGTAGAGGAAGACACAAAATGCAAGATGAGAGCAAACAAGAGGCTAGAATAAATTAGATACACAGGAAAATCCTATTGCTTTCTACCAGTCCCTCCTTTAGTTATTGCTGGAATAGCTTTTTTGGCTTCACTTTACAATTTCTCCTCAAAAATGGAAAGTTTAAAAAAAAAAGAGAAAAACTTGAAATGTCTTCAATAGTGTGAGGGAAGGAGCTGTCAAGGAAATTCCTCTCAAACCAGAAGCAAGTGCTTTGGCTTTGGTCTTGGACTTGTACATTTGTGAAAGTATTGTTGGCAGTGCCCTTTTGTGGAAGACAAGTTTGATTTTGAGAACACAAGTGTCTGGGAATATTCTACCCCTGAAGTCAGAAAGTTCTGTTGGTCTGGCACAGAGCACTGCCAGCGACTGATGGAGGAGTGGTGTAGTTTGGTCAATCTATTCTGTGGGCTTCAGCACATAACTGCATATTCCCTTTTATAAATGCTTGAAAACTTCCTGGAGCGTAAAAGAATCAGGTCCACCCCTCCAATGCCTATTTAAGCCTCCTTAAATTCAATCTCTTCTCATGTACTCCTCACTGTCAGTCCAATGTGGGACTTTTTCCTCAAGTTTAAATATTCTTGGTTGCTGTTATGTTTGCCCAGTTTAGAAATGGAGGTGATTCCTTTCAATTTATCAGTAATTGTTTTATATATTTATAGACTGTTAAATCCTCCAGTCTCATCTTCCTCCCCTTCCTTTTGCAGGCTTTTGCCATTAAATAAAGAATATTTATTTACCCTGAATTTCTATAACTTTTTTACTATATAGTAGAGAACATATTAATAAATACAATAAATAAATAGATTGCAGCAGTAAACAGGTTAAATAGTTTTCTTTCAATGAAAGATTATTCCTTTCATGAAACAAAAATGCTTTTCTTTGAGATGAAACCACATATTTCAAATATCTAAACCACATTTAAATATCTAAAATAAAAAAAAAAAAAAGCATCAGAACGTTTGACAGTAAGGTTTAAGCTGTTTTATGGGAGTAGTAAGGAAACAAAACACCATGTAAAATATATAGCTACCTAACAGTATTTAAAAGCTTTTTTGTGTTTTGTAACAGAAAAAAAATATTGTTTTCCTAGGAACATTTTCTTAGGCTTGGTGGTTTTATGGATTTCCTATCTCATAACTCAACTGTAAACACATGTACATCAAGAACAAAACCTGAGTCAAAAACCTCAAAAAGCACCTCAAGGGACTGTGTTGCAACTGTACAACTTTTTACAGGTGAAGTATGTTTCTGTGTACGAAGGATAAACCACCCCAGTATACAAGGTTTCTGACACTTTTTCCATGGAGCAGTTTCTTTAGTTCCATCGGATTTTTTTTCCCAAAGGAAGAGTCTTGTAGCTAAAATTTAATCAGTTCAACTGTGTGCTGAGTATGGGGTAGTCTATAACCAAGGCTCACCACAACAGGATGCTTCTGCCACTTGTCCACTCTTAAGATTTCCCCATCTGCCAATCCAGACAGTAGTTGGGATTCCCTAGCTGCTAAGAGTTACAAGGGATGAATAAGTAATAAATAAACTTAAAATTTCGTGAATCATGGTTGTTGTTTTATTTCATATGGAATTTAGCTTCTTCAGAGAAGAAAATTACAGGAGAAAGATAGTAAGAAGATGATATTCTTTATAGAACAAGAAGAAAATCAAAAGGCACTACAAGCTTGTATTGAGGGATTGAAACAATATAAAGAAGGTCTTGAAAAAATCTATGGTTTTGAATGACTTTAAAAATTGAACAGATCCTTTTTCTGCCTTAATTTCTAGGAGAATTATCAACAATTTTTTTTTTTAACCTGCCATAGAAATGGTTGGTAGTTTTATCAAAATAATTCTAAACTGCATGTGGGTGTTATTATAAGGATTTAAGTGCAAGAAAGGAATTGTTAACAATTCTTCTCTCTTTTCCTGTAGTTATTTAAATATTTTGAAGCTTCACAGTTGGATTAGGAGCAATCCATATTGCTCCATTACTTCAACATTTGATTTTAATTTCCTCAGATTTTCAACCGTTTTGTTTTAATTGGAGATGAGACAATAATTTTGAATATTGTCATAATGTTAGTAAAAGATTCCAGTTCAGTTTGTGTGTCCTTAGATAGTGTAGATATGTTAATAGCTTTGTAAGTTGTATATAGATAAATTGCTGTTATGGTTCTGGCTCCATCCCTGTGCCCAAAGGGCAGGTGTCTGTCTGCCTTCTGGGCAGTCTGTTCCCCCTCCTGCTGCTATTTGACTGCAAACTCTTATTACTTTAATTATTTAGATGAATTAAGCTGATATTATGTATCTTTATTGATTAAATAAAATTTAGTATCTTCTCTGGTGTTATGATTTGTCTGGTCACAACTGAGGGTTCTGCGACCTGGGTTATGGTATTATTATACATTATAATTATTATATACATTATTATATGCTATCAATCCTTTTGACTTTGTAGCTGTAAATTCTATTCTTTAAATTGAAAAAGATGCTATTAATTTTCTTTATATTTTCCATATAGTGTATGATTGCACAATTGTTTTCTAGTAGGTAGATAAAATTTATATTATTGACCAGTACATGATCTCCTTCATGGGGTCTGATTTAATTTCTTTTTCTTTTTTATAAACTTCATGCAATGAGTATTCTAAATCACATTATTATCTTGAAGATCAGCTAACCATTAAAAATTATATAAAAAAATGGATATAAAAAGAGGTTATGTCATGAAACTCACCCCTGAAAGGGTTTTGTGTGACCATTCTGTGTCAGGACACTGAGGGCCTAGCACAGAACAAGAGGATGCTTATGACAACAGCTGCCTTTCACATAGGCAGAAGTGTTGAAAAAATAAACATAATTTCATGAGAGACAGGTAGTATTCCTTATTTTTATTTATTGAAACCTGTCTGAGGAAGGAGCCTGACACTACAACCATTAAATAAGTGACATTTAGGCCATGAAAGTTTGTAGTGAATGGTGATTTATAGAAATAGCATGAATATCGGTGGTTTATCAATGTATTAAACAAGAAAAGAATGTGGTAGTTTGGGGACATGTAAAAATAAAATATATAATTACAGAAGTGTTTATTACTCCAGTTATTATTGCAAGTTCCACATTCGTCATCCTTAAAAAACATCTTATTGAACTCACTCTCTGCCCTGGGAATTGGGTATGTGAGACCTTGTGTAAGAGGCATTTTCATGTTATAATCATTAAAAATAAAACCATTAATTAAAGAGACAGTTTTTGTCATGTTAATATGTGTTGCTATCTTATCTTACCAAGCAATAGAGGGTATTCTTAATGGGAAACAAACCATATCAACATTATTTTTGTGGGATATCTTATTTTTGCTTATTTACTGTAGGTCTCCTGGAGATCATAATGTTGTTAGGTTTCTTTCATACTATGCATCATGTGGTGTATAATAATCAGTTTAGCTTTGCTTCTACAGAGCATTAGACTAAATAGACACGTAGTTTAAGAATAGGAACAGAAAACAACATAGATATGCTCTCTTTCCAGCTTTTCCAAGATATATTTATTGTCTTACTTTTCATGAACTGCTGAAGTTTACGACAATCTGTAGTCTACAGTATACAGAGACCACTGTGGAAGAACTTCCAAGGAACCAGCTATTCCTAAACATACTTTTACACCTCTGTAATTTTTGTCTGTTTTTACTTTTGCGAACTGAGTTCAGCTATAGGAGTCTGAATTAAAAACCAAGTTGACAGAACGTTATAAACAATGCTCAATTAAAATTCTGCTTCTTCATCATCTCAGACTCAGATACACTGATTTTATCTTTCTATTTTCCTAAAGGAACGTAAGGGCTTGCATGCTGTTTTTTTCCAAATAAGAAAGGAACCTCGAATGTTTCAGGTCTAGGGATCATTCCTGACATTTATAACTAAAACCTTACCCAGTACAAAAGTCACCTGTGGAATCAAGAGTGGTTGTTGGAAAAACATCTGTCCTCTACTTGCAGCATCTCTGACCTTAACTAAAATTAAACACAACTGAAAAATACAGGCCTAATTTTCTCTAGATTGTTGGAGCTGAAGGCTGGCCTTCGAGGCAAAACTCTCCATTTCAGTGCTTTCTGCTGTACCCTCTCTTAAATAATGTTCTTCTTTGGCAAATAAGATTCTAGTACAAGTTTTTCTCCTTTTCTCTAATTTTAGAGAAAGCCACCTGCTTCTCATAGGCTGCATTGGTCTGTACTGGAACTGAATCATGAATTTCCTAAAGTAAAAATATTAAACAATTTTTGGGCTCTATTACTTCTCAGTATTCTCCAGGACTTTTTCAAGAATTCTCTCAAAGAAACAACTTGCCTTATAAGTCCTATAGCCATCTTCTTTTACAAGCTTCAACTTTTCTCACTTATAATCCAGAATTTTTATAAAACTAAATTTTACTGGGTAGTTATGCAGACATAAGTAGGGAAAAAAGCTCTATTTATATGGTTCTGTTTTGTGCAATTTGTAAACGTGAGCTAATATGGCTTGCTTTGCATGGGCAATTTTTCAAGTTTCTGTTGTACTTGATTTGCCATCTGTATTTATTCACACTCCAGTGTGTTCTCCCTCTAATTAGGCCATGGATAACAGAAAATGACTTGGAAAAAATGTGAGGGGAGAAAATGAATGGCAGGTGGAATATGATGCTCAGCTTAAAATTCATAAGAATTATTTTAAAAGCAAATTGGGATTATTGTGAACATGTACTTAAAAACTGTACCTTATCTTAGAAATTCACTTGTCCCTGTTCTATATTATTGTCTTAAAATTAAACATCAAACAGTCTAAATTCCACACCTCTTTGCCGCTGTGATAGTTGAAGTGGCTCTCCATTGTGTAAATCACTTCAAAATTTGGCCTTATGCTTTTGCCATATGTTTTCAGAAGTTATGCTGATTTAAGATTGTGAAAAACCAAAGCTCTACTTATTTTGATAGCACTTCTCTGTGTGAATCTGATGGTTTGCATTTGCTTTTTATTTTTTAATAAGATGTGTAAGTAATTCTTGAAGTGTAAATGAATTTTTCCTTTCTCTTTCCACATGTACACACATTTATACACATTCATAGTTTTACATATACATCTGTACACATATACAAACCAACCACAAACACACAGAATGGAATTGTTGGCTGCAATCATGTCATTATTTAGCAACTGAATATTCAAAGTATCTCTTTCAAAACTGACTGATGGCTAGTTAAAAAGTCATAAACATCAGTCTCCATCATTGCAATTCAGTTCTCCTTTGTATCAGAAGCAGAGCTTGTATACACTTACTGTTAAGCCCCACATAGATCTATGTAATTTTTGATGTAAAAATCTTCTTGATCTTTAGTGCAACATAATATAGTTCAGGTGGATCTTAGTCAAATTGATTTACTAAAGAACTTGTTCTTTTTTTCCATATGGAGGTGCAGTATCTTTTAGAAAACCATCAGTGAAAACAGTTCAGAATTCATAGCAATGAATAACAGTAGAAATTTGATTAAGTAAAAATCCAATAAATGTTTCTGATACAGAAGTCTTTTTGCATCCCTGCATATCCAGTGTTTGTCTCTTTGATGTAAAGGAAGAAAAAAAGCTCTTTCCAAGTCTGACTGATCTGAGCTGTTAATGGTTACTTAGAGGATATGTGTTCAGGCAAAGCACAGCACTAATTGTAAACAGAACATACTTTTGGTTATTGCAGTTTATTTTGATATGCTTTCTCCAAACAGTATTTGCTCAGCCATCTCTTGCTCCACAAGATTTCCTACTGAAAGATAAATTGCATCCCCATAACAGACTCCTTTCTTGATTTGAATTCCACAGAGAAACTAAATAACCTCTCTTTCTATTTTTAATGGAGCCAGCACACTTCACTATCTAGAATGAATAAAATCAGAGCCATGTAGTAGTGACACTGATAAACGATGGGGGTTTTTATCAGATTCTGCACTGTAAATTAAACTACCATTATTTCTGCAATCTTTTATTTATTAAAGTTATATAAAAGTACTGTCTGAACAGTTAAACTGTTAATGATCACTAAGTAGCATGGTAATGAATTTATTCAATTTCTTTCTGGCCCTTTGGAGATCTCCCATTACATTAACTAAAGTCTCTATGAACTGGCTTTCCTCAGCCCCTACCTGTTGCTCCTACTAAATATGTCCTGTGAAATGTAGGTGTTAATTTGCATTCGTATAAGTGTGAAGTGGGTTCTGAGGTTTCTATACCATTTGTTCTCAAACCTTATTAAGACCTGCAGTACTTACTGAGGACTATGAATAGGTAAAATCTTGTAGTTTCTAGTTTGAGCTCAAAGGTTACAAAGTTTTTTTCAAAAGTGTGGATGTTTGACCATATTTTTCTAGCTGTTGATGACGTACAGAAATTTCTTTACCTTGTGAAGAAAATTATGTTCACCTTGTATTCTGTGCATATAAATTTTATGCTTGATATTTGGCTTGAATATATGATTAAAAAAAAAAAAGAAAATTTTTAGAATAGAAACTGGTTGTTTTTTTACTTAGAATGACTGCTTTACTTTTCCATAGTGGTATATTCTTTGGGCTTTTTTTCTCTTTTACCTGTTGAGTCCATTGACTGCTTTATAGCAAACGTTGTCAGTTTGCTGCTTGAAGTTTTACACTGGTTATAGCCTGCTGAACGTCATTAGCATTTGCTTCTGAATCCTGCGGATATACAACGCAGATGTGTCTAAAGTGCTCTAAAAGCTTATATGAAGGAGTTCCAAATGGAAATTGAGACTAATTCTTCTTGCACTTACTTTGTGTAGGCCTTAGAAAGTTTCATGTACATAAATTGACATTAGCATACTAAATTTTAGAATATTTTTCATAGTATTTCATATCGACTGTTTTACACGTAGTTTGATGAGCTTTAGGAGATGAAGGTCTACAAATTAAGCCCATGTTTGCTCTCTGGGAGAAGAGGAGAGAAAGGAATAAGAAATGGCCTAGTTTCATTTTCCTGAAGCTACAAAGCTAGTTGATAGCAAAACTGAGATTAATATTTCCCCAGTGCAGGGCTGTCCAGAAAGCCTCTTTAAATCATGTTGCTGCTTAGTATCTTAATTTTAAACATCTATTCAAAACCTTTCAAAAAAAATCCAAGGCTAGTAACTATTTCCTATCAGCTCTGTTGATACTTTACACTTTAAATTAATAAATTAATATACCATTACTGGAAAACATTCCCTTTTGAGGCAGGAAAAAATAGTCGCATCTTTTCTAATCCAGATATTTAAAATAAAAAGAAAAAAAGGAAAAAATGTATTAACTCAAAATTAAACTACTTTATGAGGATGCTTATTGATAATTACATAAGTCGTAGGAGTGATATATAGGTATTATACCTATAAATACATGTAGGACACTGGATTTTCTTTCCTACTAGTGTCTGATTCAGGTATAAAAGTCAAAGGTTCTTTCCTATCAGTTTGTCATACTCAAACAAGTAATTCTGATCCATCTTTTCTGAGTACCTCCTTTGTCTAATATGTGTATGGTAAACCTTCTAATAGCTATGTAAGATTTATTTTTCAGAAAAAGAGCAGAACAATCCAAAATCATCTATAATGCATATACAGAAATGGTATGAAAAATTATTTCAAGAGAAGATCGGAAAAAATTAATGAGATATAGAAAAAATGAGTCTGTGTAGACAATAATGTAGTATTTCTCATACTTTTTTCCTTGTCAAGGAGGATTCAAGGCAAAGTGTTAAGGTCATAATCATATCAGTTATTGAGCTGAAAATACTGGAAAATTTGACTTTACTTTTTACAACCACAGAATGAAAAGAACACCTTTGTTTCCTTTGTTATGGGTTTCCTGCAAGTTGTTTTATTCATGTGCACTCAACCTCATTTGTGATCTATATAGAATTACAGCATGACATTTTTTACACACAGGCTTGTTTCATATACCATAAGACAGATGATAAATTGGTATTAAAAAATGGCTCTCTGTCCTGTAAAATAAATATGAAACACAGAGTTTTCTGGATGGGTAAAGTAATCAGAATTCTTCAATACATGATCTAACTTATATAGGAATTAATTTCATGACCAGAATAATCTAAACACTACTGAAATCATCAGAACATAGGGAGAAGATCGGGTAATGCCCATTGAAAAAGATATCATGCACTTGAAGATAGCTGGGGTTATATTCCAAGACAACAGTAATATAAAATCTACCACCTTGGGTGTGTTCCAAAGCTGTCTGGATATGGTCCCAGGCAACTGATTGTAGGTGGAAGGAGAACTTTTTGGAGTCTCTTGCATTTTTGCTAGTACACATTTAAAAAACAGGACAGAATTTATTGAAGTTATTGGAGTTTTGTCTTCTGTGTTTGTTCTACAGTCTTGTGCTTAACAACAACTTTGTAATCCAATTGTGTTGTCCATACTTTGAAAGCCTTTGTCTTCAACCTCTTTGCACCTCCCTCCCACCAGGAGTGGAAGTGATCATCTGGGCAATAGGAATGTGGTCCTACAGCATTCAGCACTGAACACTTTTTTGTACTGCAGCTTTAAGCGAACTAATTTCAGTGTGCTTATAGAAGCAGGCTAAATTTTCTGCAAAAGATTACATTGTCTGCCTTTTTTTAATTGCTCTGTATTCTTTTCTCACTATATCTGTTTCTCTTGAAGCTCTGATTCATAAAAGTTCTTGCATGTCCCGTCAGAATCAGTTTATTGCATTTCAGATGTACATTCAGCTTGAAACTACAACGCATATGTGTTTATTATAAAGATAGAAATAGATGTTTAAGGCTGCTATCACAATCAGTTGAGTAAAGACAGTTGTGTGGTGACTATTTGAAATCGTCATCTCTCAGTCCTACCAAACATCTGAAAACCGAGATATTTCTTGATATGCTCAGTGCCACTATCTTTACTTCCCTTAAGAACAAATCGAAAACATAAATATATTCAAGGATTTAAAAGTTAAACAAAAATGTGGGCCTTTTAGAATTTTGATGGTGCAATGGAGACCTAAACGTGCAAATAACTTCAACAGGAAAAAAAAGTTGAGCCTTTGGAGTTTGCTTTACGTAAGAATTTAGTGTTTGATTCTTGCAGTGGATAAAGTAGCCTGCAATATGGGCATAACTTCCCACGAGGATAGTAGTGTCCTTTGAAAACTTGCTTTGGGTGAGGGGATCACTCTAGTTCTCATTCCACATCAGGCAAGTGCATTTCTGTGACTGACTCTTCTTGTGCTTTTGCCTCAGCTTTAGGACTTCTTTTAGGACTTTAACTTCTCACCAAAGCCAAAAGAAAAGTCAAGCAGCTCAGGGTCTTAAGGTTACTCTTCTATTGTCCGAAATGGCTGTTTCTTGCAGTTGTGCTTGAGTCAAAGGCACACCCAAACCAGATCATCCCTGTGTGGCTGATATGGTCCCTGAAAATAGAACTGAAGTGAAGGTCATATTCCTGCTGAAGGCTTGAGTGTCTATACCTGCAGATCTCTGCCTGTGTCTAGCTGCAAAGAGATAAAAAAGCAGACAGTGATTAGGGTGATTAGGTAATACAGGGTCAAATTCAACTGAAGCATTAAGTTGACAAAATAGTGTGATTGTGAGGATGACGATGATGTCCATCACTGTATTGGGGATTTCATCTTGCATGTGAAAGACCGTGAAAATTAATATTTTATTAGAGCTAAAATATATGTGTCTGATGAGAAGTTTTCTCCTACTAATGAAAGAAAAGGGGAGTATATACTACCCCATGAAAATTTCTATAAAAATTTCTTGGCATCTTACATTTGAGCAACTGAATTTTAGAAATTATTCACTTTTGTGGTAAATGAATGCAATTATTCCATATTTCTTAATTTTCTGTGGAAAAAATAATCAAGTATTTTTTTCTGTGATGCTATCTCATCAGTCAGGCAAAACTTTGCTATGATACAAAATATGTTACATTCCTATTTTTTTTCTTGAGTGTTGCTCATACTCCTATCTTAAAAATCTAGACCTCACAGAAGAGGCTTTGTGCATTACAAACAATATAAAAATGAACCAATTTCCTTCACTTTTTTTATACGGCTTCTGTAATTATGGATATAAACAAACGACTCCTCAAACATAGTTATTTTTCTCTTTAATATTCAAACTATAACTCAAATAATTTGTATAGATTACTTTTTCATCACTTTCCATTTGTATTTAGAGAGTTGTTGCTGTGTATGTTTTATAGATGAGAACTAGCTTTTATCTTCAACCAAAGTCCATAAGACTCTACAACAACTGAGCAGAACCATTCAATGATGTGGAATTATATAGTAAAATACTACCTGTCTGAGGCAGGATCTTCTTCCTGTCTTAAAAAGGATGCTTTGCTTCTTAAAGGCCTATTACAAAGACCTGATATGTTCATCTTCAACCATAAATGTTACTGGGGAAGCAAATCTTGTAAAGGTGCTCTCTTTTGGTTTGGAGTCACACTCCCTAAAAATATTAACAGTGTTGTGGGGATTATCTCTGAGTACACACAGGGCAGTGATAGTTCATTCCCTACACCTTGTCAGCTTTAGTCTTTAGGACATTAATAAAGGTATCAAAGGTCATATTGATAGTTTCAGTCTGTACTTAATAAGTATAATTATCTCTACAAATCCAGGTGTGGACCCTGAGGGAAAGATTAATTTAATGGTAGCAGTATAGGTACCTGAGAGGGTAAATCCACTGGGTTAATCTCTTCTTTGCTTGTAGGCAAGGCCTGTGATTTCTACATAGCTCATTTTTTCCTTGGCTCACCTTGTCACCATTCACAATTCATCATAATAACTTACTTCCTTTACAGCTTCTTCCAGTGTGACTGACTTTTCCATTCTTATGTAGATCGTGAACTGATATCAAAACTATTCATAAGAAAAAGAGAAAAATATATACTTTTTCTCTAAGAACCTTTCTATCAAAACAATGGCATATCAACTTTATCACAGCGAAACCGAAACTTCCGCAATTATGGAATTTTAAGGCAAATGATGCTTGAGGAATATAATCATACATCACACTACAAATATCAATAAATTACTGAAAGTACTATAAGCCTCATTATGGCTTTTTGTTATTCTAGAATAAAAAAAAAATTCTGGAAAAATCAGAGGAATAATTGTGTGCTGGGAGGAAATACAGTAGTTGCTGGAGGTGTCAAGCAATGTGTTCATCTACACTGCATTCTTCATTTTTAATTTGACAGAAATTACTGAAATTACATGATAGAAGCATGATACACAATTTTAAGCAATATATAATTTCTTATGTTAATATGATGCTGCAAAGGTATGCTGATTAGAGATGTATCAGTTATTTATTTCATATTGCTTTTCCAGCCTTTGAAATAGAACCTCAAAGCCTAGACATGGAATAAGGTAAGAACAGCAAAGAAATTCGTGCTTATTAGGCTCCCTTAGATAAAAAGCAGTCTTTAATCAGAATTCTTGTAATTTCTTTTCAGTTGTGCCTGATGTACTAATTCCTGGAAACCCAGGATGTAAACTTTCTCTTCTGATTCATAAACAGGAGTCAATCTTTTTAACTTTGAGAAAGACTTAGACTTAGTTTGGAATTGACTAAACTTTCTTAAAAGCCCAGCAGTCAAACTCAAGCAGTCTTGAATTACATCATGTTAATTGCTCTAGGGAAGCAATAGTAATATTCAGAATCTTCACCTCGTAGACTGTCTTTCACAATATCAACTTATTTTTGTCTGTTGCTGCTTCCTATTTTCTTCCAATAGCAACAGAGAAGAAAAGGGCTTTTTTTTTTTTTTAACTAATAACACTGAAGCCCAGAAATCTTGAGATAATATTAAATTATGTAAATATACAATTAAAAAAATAACTCTTGTAAGACAGTCTTCCAAGCAATTAATTGAACAAAGATTCAAAGTTGTTCAAAGTACAATCTGACTTTTTTCTATGAAAGTTACACTCTAATTAGTTTTTCATATGGGTAAGAGATACAAGGGATTGTCTGTTCTCAAATATTGCATGTTTTAATGTTATTTCTGGTAAACAAGAGCTAACTTAGGGAACTAGAAATATTCACCAATTTCATTTAAGACTGTATATGGTTGCTCTGGCTTTATAAAAACTAAAAATTATTAGATATTTAGACTTTATTGTTGTTTTAGGGACAAAAAGTGTCAGCCTTTTTATTTGAGAGCAGGTAGTCTAAAAAGATCTCTTTGGAAGTTTTTTCCTTCTCTACAGAAAGGAAATTACGACTTAACTGTCCTAAAATGAATGAAAACTCTCTAGAGTAAAAAGTGGTTTTTCGCAGATTAAAATTCAAACTCTGCTTTCTGTATGAGTACAGGTTGAAATGTCAGTTCAGCAAGTATATGTTATATTTGGTTAAACCTATGGTCAGAAGAATTCCTTTCACCTCAGTGAAATGTTAAATTATTATTTTACTTTATACTACGATCATTTTCCCACTTCTTAATATCAGAAGCCAGAATTGACATATGAAGTCTTCAGTGACAGTAAAAAGTGTGTTTAATAGTTCAGTGTAGTAGTTAATAAATATGCAGATTATTTTTTTTTTATTATTCTTTGGACACTCCATTACATTTTAACAATTCCAAGCTAACCACATTTACAGTGAATCAATAACTCTTTCTCAGATGGGAAAAATGAATGCACTGTGGGTGTTTTTATCAGTGTAAGTGTGATCAATATCTTTATTCATGTGGTTTTTGCCAGTGGAAATGTGTTTCAATTTGTGAATATAAATCCATCCTCTAGCATGCTTGTGAAATGCCAATTGATTTTGGAGAAGGAAACACATGGGTATAAATATAAGTATAATTGATCTGTAATGTAGATATGTATCTCCAACAGTAAGTAATATGGTTGTACTCATGCCAGTGTTTGGTGCATGAATATTCTCCCAGTGCAGCACTGAGTAGACAGAAGTTGATTTAGCTATAGGTATGTTTACATTTTAGAAAGCTATATGTGGAAGTCAAAGCCATATAATTAATTCCCAAATTGGTTTTCGAGCTCTGAATCATTGCTACCAGCTGTAGTAGCACTGCACTTATAAATTATGAACACCAGAATACATAAAGGCTAAAGAAAACCCTTGGCGAGATGTTAAGATATGTCTTTGTAAGTCAATGATTACAAGTCTACCTCTTTCACATTACCTTGGTGTAGTGGTTTGAACCAGGTTTTCCCCCTGAAGCTAAGAAAGCGGTAACCCCCAGGGGGTGGTAATCCTGGAAGTTTTGAAGTTTTAGCCAATGAATGCTTCTGCGAAATATAAACATATCACAAGCAAACGGAAGAGAAGTAGTTGTAGTTGGGTGAAGAAGCGGTAGCCACGTTCTGACACCACGAAGAAAGGGGCTCTGAGCCCCTTGGGGCCTCTGGGGCCCCCCAGCCCCTGGCTGGGGGGTGGCTGCGGGGACTTGGAACAGTGTGAGGCTGGACTAAGTGCCTGCAGCTCAAAGCAAAAAAGTTTTCTCCACCGTGAGTGAGCAGAGACAGCAGCGGCAGAAGCAGCATCCAGAAGCGATGGCAGAGAGCCAAAAAAAGATAAGAAGTGGCAGAGGCATTACAGCCAAGCAGGAGAGACACAGTGTTGTCCGAAAAAGAAGCTAGCAGCAGCCAAAAGAGAGAACTGAGTTCTACAGAGAGGAAGTTTGAAGTCTCAAACTTTCTTTGAGATCCCTCCAAAATGGAGGGGGGTGGACTCTTACTGATTAGAAGTCCTAAATGGAATAAAGGAGCTAAGAAACTTGGTTGTCCTGAGAGCTCAGCCAGGACAGTGTGTGGAGGTTGACCTTGGGACCCTCCCTTGCTGCAAGCTACAAAGAAGCTTGCAGCCATCTTGAGGCAGGGCACAGAAGGTCTGCAAGGGGCTTGAGTCCCCTGAAGATACCAGACCGTCACGAAGACCCCCTGTGCTCATGGTATGACCGTGGTGGAACGACCTTTGTCTGGGGTGAATGTAGCCCACGGAAGACCCCCTTGCCTGCGTCAAGGGGCCGAGGGGGCTTGGATACCCCCCCCTCGTGAGTGCTGGCAGAGATCCAGCTATCAGCTGCTGCATGTGAAGAAGACAGACTGCTGCCGTAGAGAAACTGCTCAGAGACTAGAAGGGATCTGTCCTTCTTCCCTCCTGGACTTTTATTTGGAGGGGAGAAGAGATCTGATCCATTGTAAACACTTATGTCATGGTAGAGATAGTTGAAATCGTGTGCATAATGTATTATAATATTTATTTGTATAGTCATTGTAATATATTCCCTTTCCCCCACTTTGAGTCTGGTGTTTTGTCTGGAAAAAATCATCCCACATTAGGTTGAGATGTGAGAGGGGGCTTAGACTAAGGAATTAGATTTTTGGAGGTCTCAAACCACAACACTTGGTTTCAACAGGTACTGGTTATAACATAGCTCACCTCTTCAGAAATGTCCTCATAAATAATCCATGCTAAAGTATGCTCCAGCTAAAATTTTGTATTCATACAGCGTGGAAAGCTGATTTGCAACACACATATATAAAATCATGGAACACTTTCAGTCCTAGTAAATTAAAAAACTGTGTTTGTTCATTATAAATACCTAATTTCTATAAAACTTAAGTATTCCTTAATTTTCACTTGAAATCTCATTATTTATTACGAACTGAAGGTATGTGTGGAAGGAGTCATTGCTGTTAGATGTAGAATAAATGATATCTGCAAATTTTTGATCACTGCTTTTTGTGTCAATTTTCTCCACCAATGTAGCAACAAGTTACTGGGTGTTTAATGATGAATTAACTTTTATAGCTTACAAGTCCACTGCTGTACCACAGAATTGTTTTTTTCTCAATAGAATTATAGAATAATTCAGGTTGCAAAAGATCCTTAATATTATCAGGTCCAGCCACTAACCCAGCTCTGCCAAGTCCACCACTAAGCCATGTCCCTAAGTGCTACATTTACACATCTTTAAAACACCTCCAGGGATGGTGGCTCCACCACTTCCCTGGGCAGCCTGTTCCAACGTTTGATAACCCTTTCAGTGAAGAAATTTTTCTGAATATTCAATCTAAATCTCCTCTGGCACAATTTAAGGCCATTTTCTCTTGCTCTATCTCTTGTTATCTGGGAAAAGAGCCTGACCCCCACCTGGCTGCAACCTCCTTTCAGATAGTGTTAAGGTCCCCCCTTATCCCTTCTGGGATAAGTAGTTGTTTTTGTCAGAAAAAAACTTATTACTTGTATCTTTCTACCAGGAAATTACTGAGTTTTCTGTTCCCTTTTTTTCAATTTGTTTTTTTTTGTTCAAGAGGTGTTATGTCATAAGGTAATTTATTAGTACCTTCAATATTCTACCAACTTTAATCCTAACTTTAAATTGTATTATTTTAATATTTGTCTCTTCTTTAAAAATACAAGTGCTACCTTCCCCCTAGTGTTCTATAATAGACTTCCCGATAAATGCAAAGACAATCCAGAGGAGATCATGGGAGATTAAGTCATCTTTCTAAGGGATCTGTGCCTTTTTTTCAATTCTCTTTTTGTTGGGAATTTATCATTTGGAAGGCTACAAAAAACCTCAGGTTTTTCTCTATTATCAGACAGAAAACATACTTCAGAGTGCTTATTACAAATATTTTTTTCTCTGTCTCCAAACCCAGAATTTTTTTCCCATTTTATTCAAACCATCAGAATCTTTAAAACTTGTGCACATAAAATCACATCCCACCTCCATACCAGTTTCAGTTCTCTAAGAAAGCATATTATGACATAAGTATCTTTAAGTCTGTTAATAATTTGATTTTTAGACATTTTTGAATGTGTGACTTCACTTTTTCCTTCATTGTAGACTGAACATATTTGCTGTCTCTGACTATATTCACTGTGATTGAGCTTGTGCTTGTTTTTAGTGTTAAAAACAAGTGCAACTTGTTTATTATTAATATTTTAAAGATATTATATTCTCTTATTTCAGAATTACTGTGCTTCAGGCAGTATACACTTGTTAAAGGGAAGAGTATTTTAATAATTTTTGAACAGTTAACTTTCTAAATGTTTGTTCACTTAATTAATAAACCCCTCACATAAATTTTAATACAACTGCTGTCTTCTCAATGTCCTTTTCCTTTTAGTTTATTGTTTTGTGAATCTTCATTCTTCAAAATTCAGTAGTGTTTTCAAGCTCCATCCCTCCTCAGAAGAAAAGTCCAAACAGCAAAGGTCCTGTGCAGAAAGACTGCAGGACATCTCCATCTTTTTCTGGATGAGTGAAAGACTCCTGCTGTAACAAACTTGCTTATTGTTTCCCAAAAATGAGTAGTACTTTCTGAAATCTTTTAAAATAATGGTTGCCAGAAAGTGTAGAGAGAATTAGAGAGAAGCAACAAATTTTAAGGGAACTCAGCACCCATAGCTCATCAATATGAAAAGGAGAATAGATGGTTCTTACAGCATATGATGAGGTCAATTTGGAATTATAATTTTCAGAGGTGGAAAAAATTCTTCTTTACTGAAATACATAAAAATATACATTGTACGTACATCTAGTTATTTGATCTTACTTGCTTGATAAAATACTGCAATATTTTCCACCATCAAGGAGCTTGTACGTGGTTTTTACAGGATGATTCTGTGAAATTTCAGTGTGTGCTTACAGGTTTGAATGAGTTGTATCTGAAAAGTCACTAATTTGTGACTACCTTATTTTAGTACTTTAAAGAACCTTCTGCTTTTATTCCACAAAAAAATAAACTGACCTGTACTGGAAATGCTGTCCATACATCTGAAAGATGAGTTCCCTTAGTCTTCCTTTCTAACTTTTTTTCCCCTTTCTGGCTTATTATAATTTACATTATCCTTCACATCATAGAAACTCAATAACATACTGAGTTTTATAGCAAATTCTCATAAAATATCTCATTTTTTAATACATTAACTTACTTCTCATGGTTTTTCCAACATGAGGGCTGCTAGTTATTTCTTTCTACTTCGGAAATTTTTCATTCCCTGGATTCAAGCTTTAACTATAGTAGCTTTATTCCCTGCACCACATTTTACAGTCTGCATGTGTTCAGGCTTGTGATAAATAGCCTATCACTAGTTATACTGGCAACACTTCTGCCCATAGGGGTTTTTTCTAATCACTTACATAAATTCTAAAAAAGATACTTAGCTTCAGAGCTCATTGTTTGCCTCATCAGTTATCAGAATCATTAATTAAATGTCTTTTGGGGCTCATGTGTGAAAGATTTTAGTGTCAAAGTTTCTGTTTAGAAAATAAATCCCAGTCTCTGGGTGTGAAGTCAAGCCTTATTTGATGATGACAAAGTATCAGCAGAAATTAGTTTAGTTTGTGCAGTTGTCAAGACAATTTCAGGAAATAGTTAACAATATCTTTATAACCAGTGGTTATTTCAAGGGTTTGGGGAGTGTGGATGAGGGAAGAGCAGAGTGAGGGGAGAATTGGAGGTGGTTTGGTTTTGGTTTTTTTTTGTAGTGTATTGATATTTGTCACTTTGAGGTTTAGGGTTTTGTGGGTTTGTTTGGTTTTATTTGGACAGTGTACATCAATAGAGTTGTGCTGATGTACTTCTACACTGTTTTAAACAAATTTCTCACTGTTGATTTAGTGTTTCTTACAGATGAACTTTGCATTATGGCATAGTGATCAACAAATAGAGACTGTTGATGAATAACAAACTTTAGGCTGTTTTTTTGCCTGTCAGTCATGTCTTAGCATGGATATTCCTCTGTATAGTTTATTTGTGTATGCTTTGTTTTGTAGTCTTCATTGAACTACACCTTCAAGTGTTCACTAATCCACTTGATCTTCTATTAACAAGGTAATCCCCAAGTTAAAGAACTAGTTCTCCTCTAACAAAATAGTTCTTTTCAACTGTAATCAAACCCAACTATTGAGAAAAGGGAAGAGTGGCAATAAAGGAGGTAAATTAAAAGGTGTTAAGAAAAGCGTGGTGGGTTGACCTTGACTGGGTGTCATTTGCCCACCAAGCCACTCTATCACTCCCTTTCTTCATCAGGACAAGGGGTGGAGAAAATAAGATGGAAAAAACCCACACTTGTAGGTCAAGGAAGAAACAGTTTAATAAAGCAAAAGGAAAGACTGCACAAGAAAGCAAAGGACAAAAAAAATTATTCTCTGCTTCCCATCAGCAGGCAATGTTCAGACACTTCCTGGGCAGTAGGGCTTCAGTACATGTAGCATTTGCTTTGGAAGACAAATGTCATAATGTCATAATAACAAATGCCACCCCTCCTCCTTTCTCTTAGGTTTTATACCTGAGCAGACATCATGTGGTATGGGAAATCCCTTTGGTCAGTTTGGGTCAGCTGTCCTGGCTATGCCCCATTCCAAGATCTTTCCCACCCTCAGTTTACTGGGTGAGAGGGACTATGTTGGAGAAACATCGAAACCTAAAAAGGAATTTGAGTGGTTATTTGAGGGTTATTTCTGTATGGGTCTCATATTGTTCACATTATGGTACAATTACACTGGGTTTGTAGAATACAGTTGTAATGTCTTGATTGGTTTAATAACCAGTGAAGAAATTTCAACCCGAGGGGAGAAAATGGTAACCTAGAAATTCACAGCCTCAAACCTTGTCACTGTCTCATGTATTGTGGCAGAAACTACTAAGCACTAATATTAAATTCGGGCTCTAGACACTTGTTCCTGCACAGGTACAGCAGAAGTGTCCCACATCTCTAGAAGTAATGTTAAAACAAAACTTTTATACAGAGAAAATAACTTATGACCTTGAAGGCTGTTCTAAATATGCAAGCAGAAGAGTTGCATTATTAAAACTAAGTGTGGCAGTCTAGTAGACCTATTCTGATTTTTAATGCAGTTCTTTAAAGCTCCTCTTATTCATGCTAAATAAAGAAACTTCCAGTGTCAACCAGTCTGACTGGTACAGACTGCATATTTTTGTATATAAATATTTTTGCCTAGTATTCTGGATGTGAGGTGGTAAACTTGAGTTGATAGCAATTATTGCAGTGCTTTTACCTCTTGTATATGGCAGCTTCAGGATTTTTGCTGAGGCTTTGAGACTGACAGCTTGAGGCAGGGTGAAAACTGACTCCTGCTTTCGTTGCTGCCCTTCAGGGGATCAAATGCAAATGAAAAACTGCCTGCAACTCACCGCTGATTTTGGTGTGAAAGTAGGGAATGATGAGGGAAAACAGGTACTGGGGAAGAACCTGACCAGTGGTAGACATCTCCATAGCAACAAAGTTGCCAGACTTTCCGAATTTTCAAATCCACTCCCAGTCCCCAAACAATAGTAAAGACTAAAATGTGTTTGAAAAAATCTCTTGCTGATGGTGGAATCTTGCTGGAATATGGCATTATAGATAAGTGACTCCAAAGTCCAGCAACAAGTGTAGGAGAAGTAAATTGTTGTGCTGTATGTTGTGGGAAAGAAGGTCTTCCTTTAAGTCCATTTTCCCAGTAAGTATGATTGTAGTCTATATGAAAGAAGCCAACTTCAATATTTGAGTGCAAAGTGGTCATGTTCACAGGGATTTGAACTGTGTTTGGGGGAGGAGGCGTTTGTGGATTGAAACCGATATTTAGTTGTGGTAAGGTGCATATTTCCTGAAACAAACTGGAAGTTTCTATTTGTTTGGTGTATCCTCTTAATCTCATGTAAAACTGCAAATTGTTGTTGTGAGGATCAGACATAAAAGAGGTTTTGATCATGAACAAAAAACCCCCAAAAGTCTAACAGAAGCAAGAACATGGAATTATATGAGAATATCAATTCATTTTGTGTTTGTCAAAAATTAGAATCTTGGGGTTGGGGGAAGAAAGGGGAAGTTAAATAGTTGGGGTTTTTCTGGATTTTCTGATTTAAAAGGTACTTCATCAAGATCAGACAAAATTAGTTGTGAAATTAATAAAGATAAGTAAGGGATCTTGAGCTATATAGTCTTTAGGCATGAAAGATATAGATTCAAATGCTTGCTATGAATTGAGAAAAGATGGAATGGATCATGGTACATGCCTCAGGGAACTTCTCAAAGCTCCCAGGTGTCTGGAAGTGTGAGGACACCATGCCATTTCCTCTGCCATTCCTTTTAGAAAAGTTACACATGACGTATGAAACTTTTTTAAAGAAAACAAATATTAAAATGGCTTTTTCTTTTGGAGAAATATGGGAATGGGGCTCAGGGGAAGTGGTACATTTTAAATGTCTTCTTCGTTTCAGTTTAGTCATAATTCACCATTTTGACAAGAGTAATTAGATAATCTGTTGCAACCACGGCTACAACTAATACATAAAAATAAACTACTTTATGAAAAATGTTGGCCAACCATATTGATTTTTATTTAAAGAAAAAAATCAAAAAGAAAATCCCTATGCACAGGAACATTTTTTTTTTCCCCCCAAAAATGCAATCACCACATAATCTGTCATTGCAGCTTTCTGTCATGGACTGACCACATTTCCTATCCCTCTGCAGGAGGGCTAGAGGGGTCAGGAATGAATGAATGCAATTGGTCCTGAGAAGAAGAAGGATGCAGGATTTTGTTTCTCACCATTAAACTTTATTTTTAATTGGCAACGAATTAAATTCCCCAGGTCAAGCCTGTTTGGCTTGTAATGATTAATTGTTAAGTGATCTCCCTGGCTTTATCTCAACCCAGAGGCTTTTCCCTCTTATTTTCTTCCTCTATTTGAGGAGAGGAGGTGACAGAGCGATTTGATGGGAGCCAGCTGCCCACATGAGCCTACCACAGAGGCTGGTTGTTATCTCAGTTTGAGTGGTGATTTCTCTGAAGTTTCCTAGCAGAGAAAAAAATTAAGTACAGTTATGAATAGATTACGTAACTCTGACATTTTGAGTATCACCTTTAACCTCATAAAATACAGAGGCTTTTGGTCAAGGGTAGTGGACTGTGCTGCCCAATAATTATTGCAGTTAAAGGATGGGCAAATGCTGGTGGTCTACATAAGCAAGGATGTGAGCACCGTAGTGTTCGAGGTGCCCTCTGTAATCTTTCCATCTAACTGGAGACTAGAAAGAGATGTCTTCATTAGAAACATATCACTGTGTTATTATGTTAACAAAAGCCATTTCCATAAAATCTCCATGTAAAATTTGGAGCTATATAGTAAAAAAAAAATTAGAAAAAAATCTTTTTGTTTTCAAATGCTAACCTAGTTGTATTTAAATTCTCACAAAAATATGGCTTTGGGAGCAGTAGTAACTTCATTTCTATGTGGAAATGAAATTCATTTTTGGCTAAACTTTTCCTCTTTTTTGATGCAAGGTGTTCGAAAAAGAATTGAAATAACTAGATGAAAAACAATTTTATTGCATTTAGTTACAATAAACCTGTTTTTGTTCTGATGAATTCTGCAGGGAAGTTATGTTTCAAAACTTATTGATACAGGAAATTAATTCCCAGGTTTCATCTGTCTTGATAAGACTGCAGCTCATTCCTTCTTCCCTCTGTTCCCCTTCTCACTCACAAAGCCTGCACTGAAGTCTCTTTTCTTGTTTTTTCCAATAGATGTTTAATTAAAGGGATTACTCTCCCACTGTTATTTAGAAGTTCTCTGATAAACAAAAGAGAATACACAGAGTAAACTGAATGATTAGAAACTGACTTTTCCTGAAGCTACTTCTTTCATCACGAATGTCACCCTGTAAAATTGCTGCAATCATACAGAACACTCTTGGAAAGGTAATATGAAAAGTTCTTCATGACAGTGATGGGGGAGGAAAAAAACCCAAAAAAACCAAAGTTGCCCCAAAATTGCAAAGTTCAAAAAGTACTATGCAAAGAAGTTAAAAGGTTACGTTCAGCAGTTTCTTATTGACTTAATTTGATTGAGACTGTGACCTGGAACATGAGCATGGTATCTCTAAGGACTTAGATATTACTCTCTCTGTTTGCACTGGATGCTTTGAAAAGTCCTGACAAAAGGTCATAGCAGCGGTGGCCTAGAAATATGTAGCATTTTGAAAAAAACATGCTATGTATTTATTTGTTAAAAAAACAATGGTGAAAATCTCATATTTCTTGTCAAACCCCAGAAGTATTGAAAGAAACCCACTCAAACAAAAGTCATGAACAAGGATACAGGATAGTATCATCTGTTGGGTTTTGAGACCACAGTTCACTAAATCAGGTTCTTTTTAGATATGTTGTCTCTTTTGTTACATTATGCTTTTCTCTCTACAAAATAGGAGGGGTGTTAGCGGAAGGAGAGAGTCCTTGCTAGATTTAAAAGGATCATCCAGCAAGTCTGCTGGCTTTGAAGGAGTTTTTGCTACATCTGATTGCAGCTACTTTGGAGCTGTAGAACAGTTTTTTGAGGAAAGAACTGACAAGCTGATTACATTCTCTACTTCTACAGTATTTTGGACCCTCAGTCTATTTTTCCCTTTCATTTTTTTTTCAAGTGAAATATAAAATCAAAAGTCTCTTCATGCATCTGTAGCAAGACACTGCTTCAAGGTCCTGTAGTTTCATCATTATTCCTAGAGGAATGTTATCCCTGCTTTTTTAGCTCCACAATAACGTTAGTTTTACCTTTTATGTCTTTAGGTCTATTTTACATATGTGCTTAGGCCTTTTATATAAGCCTTTGAAATGTGATACTAAAGCATTCATGAAGTTAAAAATTTGGAGGGTTTTGTTTGTTTGAAGACCTCAAGATCTTTTAATGTTTATTGAAAATATTCAGAAAGACTTTTTGTAGACTCTTTTTGTAGTACTCTAAAGCAGTTGAGCACCGCTCAGGTTTGGGATTTCATTAGTATATCTCACGAAAGCTAATAGTGTAAATATCTGATCAAAGATGTTTGCCTACAGCAGGTGGTGGGATTGCCCTGTAGAGAACCCTGTACAGAACCCCTCATAGCTTCTCATCAGAATGAGTATTCTTCTTTTTTCTAAGAGGGGCCTCAGGGTGGGGAGCTTCCTTTCCCCATGTTTTTGAGGGATCTTACAGCTACCACTAAGACCATTGTCAGAGGCTGATGCTACATATGTTTCTTTGTCCTTAGGTCAATGCTGAAAATAAGCTGCAGAGTGTGAAATCAAGACTGCCCTGTTAGGCTGTCCTGATTACTACAAAAGCAGCAAGACCCAGGCTTTGGAGCGCAGGCTGTGTGTGCCTCGAGCCCTCAGATCGCAACTTCTGCAGAAAGAGCAAGAACATCAGTAAAAGCAATGGGGTATCGCTCTTGAAAGATCATGATTATTATCTGGTGCAGAGGAGTAGTCAGCAGGAGGGCAGTGATGAAAGGGCTGGCAGTAGTGTTATGACAAAGGCTCTTGGGGGTGGTCAGACAAGTGCTTGCTGCGCTGATAAGGCTGTGGCTATTCACAGGAAGGGGAGTCAACCACACTCTTATAGTCAAGGTCATCAATTAGTACAGCTAAGCAAGTTTCTTGAGGGGTGCAACATTAAGAAAATTATTTTAGCATTCAAAAATCATGACAGTTCTTGAGGTGTAGCAGGTAGGATGGTGCTGATGAAAGAGTTTATGTATTATAGACGTTATACAAATTATGCATCATATAAAGTGTATAAATTACATATAAATGATATATTAAGATATAAAATTATGCATCTACATGTAAAAGAACAAAATATGTATATATATGTACTTATATAGTCCTTCATACAGGTTTGTGTTTGTATAATGTATGTATACTCTCAGTATATACACAAGATAAGAAAGTTGGGGCCAGGTGGAGAACATTGAGGCTGTTCAGCCTGCAGAAGAGAAGATTGCATGGAGACCTCAGAGCAAACTTCCAGTATCTGAAGGGGCCTACAAGGAAGCTGGAGAGGGACTCTTGATCAGGAAATTAAGGGGAAATTTAGGTTAGATATATAGGAGAATTTCTTTACTGTGAGGGTGGTGAGGCACTGGCATAGGTTGCCCAGAGAAGCTGTGGCTGCCCCACCCTTGGAAGTGTTCAAGGCCAGGTTGGACAACGCTGTGAGCAACCTGATCTAATGGGAGGCATCCCTGCAGATGGCAGGGGGGGATGGAACTAGATGGTCTTCCAACCCAAACTGTTCTTTGATTCATGCTACAACTCTATTTTTATATTGGAGCACTTCCTGATTCAAAGGAAGGAGCAGCCAAATGCAGGGCTGCCTGAGAACATGTGGGTGTGACAGCATCAAAAAATTGCTGGCAGCCAGTCCCAACACAGTATGAAAACTCATGGGGAATTTGACTTTCAAAAGGGGTGTCCTCTGTGTATCTAAAGACAGGGGGCTTCCTTTTCTAATGTGCTTGTGGATACACTGGGAGCAGCAGCTTGTCCTGCTGTTCAGCCACAGGGCTACCTGAGAGCACATGAGCAAAATGATGTCAAGAAATGGCTGTAAGCCAAATGAAAACAGCAGCTCCCTGCCATAAAATGATGGAGCCCATTCATGAAAAGGCAGACAAAAAAAACCCTGGTGACTCTTGTAAGGGAAGGGTCTTCTTGGTTTGACGTACTTCTGGGTAAAGTGGAGCTGGGAAGTGGTCTTGCCAGCCAAACATATCAGATCACAGGTTTGGAAGAAGGAGAGTGACTTCCACAACAAATGATGCTTGAAGGTGCTGGGACGGGGTGGAACTTTTGTCAGAAGCTGAGGAGCGGAGCACTTGTTACCTCTTATTTGTTACATCATTGGTACCTGTACAATTAGTACTTCCTGGGCAAGGATGTAAAAGAGATTGCAGTGAACCTGGAAGAGCTGCCATAGTTAAGTCTTACTGGGGGGCAGAAGATTGATAAAGTTATGACAAACTGCATCCACTGTCATCTGAATACCCTTGGGTGAACTGGCTTCTACTTACAAAATATTTGTTTTCTATATTACTTGGTATATCCTGTACTTTTTAGATGCCTGTTTTGCAATTCTGAGGGTGTGGGGAGGTAACCTGATCATGACAGAGGTATGTTATCTTTTGTTTGAAATTTACAGTTAATAGTTCAATAGTCTTAATGCATTACGGAATGAATGTCAGCAAAGGCATTTGCTGGTTAAAGCATGTTTTATGAACATATAAGCCATTATAGACATGAAGTGGATTAACTTTTTCTGATCAGGGACTTTTACCATCTTGAATTTTGATTTTAACCATTCAGGCCAGTGTTACCGAGGGATTTCGGTAACTGCTGCCCTAAAGCAGGAATAATGTGAAAGAGCGGAAAAGAACAAGATGAACTTACATATTTCCTTTACTAAGAATGCCTTGACTCTTGTTTACCATAAAGAGAACAAAAGAGGAATACTTCCATGATTTTGGAAATAAGAACTAGATGGGCATATGAGAAGAGGTAAAGAAGATGCTAAAAGACCACAATTACAAACAGCAGAAGAGTAACTCAAAACTCCTATAAGCAGTATTTTGATATATCCTGACAGTTATGAACAATGGTTATTTTTTAATTTTGTATGATTAAAAGTGTATTTTCTTCCTTTCTAAAAAACCAGGTAATATACAAAAGAGTATAACTAACAATTTATCCATTGTTAAATGACTGGCAGGCTGATGCAGTAAAATACATGCATTCACTACCTGTTTGCCTGCTGAACTACATTTAGATTCTTGAGGATTAGGACCAAGATTTTGTCAATATGATATTTACTTTGGAATTTGGTGGTACCACAGAAACCTACAGCTTTATAATAGTATAATGGTGCTAGATTTTGCATAGGAAAATAGGGGCTGAGGTATTTTTTGAGTTTAACTCTGCCAGAGTTTTTGCTTCTCAAAAGTAAAAAAATTTTCTGGGTTGTAGGTTGTGTCTACTCTAGCTAGGGTTTACACCAGTAGGGAAAGACCAGTGTGTGTGTTTGAATAAGGATGACAAATTTAAGTACTTGAAATAAAAGGTTATTGCCCAAGGTGCAATAGAGTAGCTGTTGCCTCTATTCCTTTTTACATTAAAGTCATTGAATATGGTATCGAATCTCTAATATGCACAACAGTGTTCTACCAGCATCATTGTATCATGCAAAATACAGATGATAGGACACTATGAGCACTTTAAAGCTCATTTTGCATACTGTGCACAACATCTTGGGAGATTTAGGAAAACCAAGTGGTGAACAAGAGCACTGATGAGAAATGTGTTGTCATGTCACAATACCAGTCCTGTAAATCTGTTTGTCTGCATGTCAAGACCTTTATGGAAATGAAAGAAGAGAGCTCAGGATAGAGTCTCTCACCTTTCACTAGGTCATTTACACCAAGATCCTTCTCTATAATGTGAAAATTTTCTGTCAGTGTGTTAATTCCGAGGGTCTTAAATATACTCTCTTTCTTCTAGAAATTCATAAAAAAAGGTCACCTTTTTTTATTTTAATAAATTTCCCTTTCCAATTAGGCAGCTGGTTTCATAGGACTACCTGTTTTTATAAGCAACTTTTATACTAAAGTTGTTACACTGCTTGTAACTGGGCTTTCTTCTTCTATTTAACAAAGTGCTATCTATTATCAGAAAAATTTGGATGGTTTCATAGGTGCCCAAAAAACCTCTAGCAATGTACTGACCATCAGATAAGGTTAAACAGGCATTAAGAAGAAACTTAAATATTATGTTTTGATTTGCTTTTGTCAGAACACATAATAGTGACAGAAACTAAATGCAAGAAAAATAAAAGGAGGTATGAAGCTTGTCTATGAGAAGTGAAATAATAGAAAAACCTGTTGGTACACTGTGGAAGAGGATGTATTCTTAACATGTGTTCACAGAAAAACCCAACTTATTTTCTTTTAAGATTATAGTACTGGTGAGACTCTTATTTTTCCTCTGTGCAGCTATTCTTTCTCTCAATATATGGACTTATACTTCTCCAGTATAAACTCTGTAGGGGATGAAAGCTTGTGGTCAGCGTTTCCCATTACTAGTCTAAACAGCTTCATGCAGCTTGTGATGCTTTTTATGTTCTGAGGCAAGAAAATCCCAGTACATGTGCTTTTAGTAGGACTTTTCATACTTAAAATGATGTTTTGCAGGTTTTCTTCACAGGCTGAAAACAAAAGGCAACTAATAATTAGAATGTTACTAACATGACTGGCAGCCTCATAATATCAACGTCTTTTATGGATTTTTGCCAGTAACCATGACTTGAAATGCAGCAAGAGGTGCAGAGAAAGTGACAAAGATATGTAATTTTAAAAAGCATAATTGAAAGTCCCAATATATTATTATTATCTCTTTTATTTTAAGTCAATCCTATTTCATTGTTAAGGAAAAAATAGGATTAGTATAATATACCTTCTTCCAAAGACAAACAAAAATATGTGCAATACAGAAAAATGTTTTAAGTTTCTAATGGGATGAGTGAAAACCATGCAGAAATTAGATAGCAGTGCTCTTTTGCTCCAGAGCAGCTTAAGCACGTTTTTACTATGAGGGTCATGAAACTGTATTGACATGTTGTAAAAGCCTACTAATGTAAAACAACACAAACAGGAGCAGCTGTAGCTGATGATAAAACAAAACGTACAGGAAAAAACCTGCAGTGCATTATAATAAACAGTATTTCTTTGTAAAGGAGGTGCATTCTGAGCTTGTGTGAACAGTGATGTGTGACTGACCAAAGTCCAAGGGGTGGAATGTGACCCACTGAACACACCCCTGGGATGGAAGGTGGCTCAGAGGATGTGAGCAAGGGCTCTGTGCCCATGAAGCTCAGAGAATAATGCAGTGTGACTGAGTACAGCTGTTGCAAAGGATCTGATTTCCTCTGGTCCCCTTTGGTGTGATAGTGGCCTTTGCTTCAGACAAACACTTATCAGCAGTTGAGTTGATCAGCTGGTGGTGCACATGTTTGTCCCTCAGTTCATTAAGAGTGTGAAGGTGTCCCTGAGTTAGCCAGACCAGCATGGGATGAGAGTGAACACGTGGCTCAGCCCGACATAAGTGTAAAAACTAAACAACCAGCAAAATAAGTTACAGGAGTGCAATGGATGTGAACTGGCTTCAACCCCCTTATTCCTTCCTGGAGATTGAAGGCACCCAAATGCTTATCATGACGATAAGCATATTTTTGGGAATCACCTTGGTATTGTGATTGAATTGTGTTCTGGAATTGTTGTATTTTACTATGTATGATTTACATTTGTATTGTGTTTTCAGTACATTTTTAGATTCAGAAATCTCATGTAACATGTCTTCAAATTGGTAAATTTGATACTAAATGTTACACCCTCCATGCATGGAATACCTCAAAGAACCTGGTCAGAAGGAATTGAACCCTGACATGGTGTAATGAAGGAAAAAAAAGACAAAGATTCCTCTCAGATTTCCTACCATGTTAGAGACACTTGCATAACTTTATTTAGTTTGTGTAACCATTCTCAAGTGTGAGCGTATGCTGCCTCTTTGATTTTCTGAAAGATGAGGCAAAAGTCCTGTGAGGGAGAGGAAAAATGTGTCCAGTACAAGGCTGCAACAGTAACACATTATTTATATTTTTTACTAATTTTTAATGATTATCTTTTAAAATATATTTGTCTAGTGCTATATTTTTGTTCTTTCTTGATTGTCTTGAATTCAAGACAATTGCTTGAATTTTTAGTGATAATGATAAAAAGATAAAAGAATGATAAAAGATAAAAGAATGGTAAAAGAATGATAATTTATACCTGTTGACCTTTACTAAAGAAAATCCCCATGCCTTCTGTAGGGATAACCAACAAACTGGAGAGGGGTAACTGACAAAGTACTGTATTACAAAGCCTGTCTCATCTTCCCATCTACAATAACATTTGTATGAATGAAATTACATCCATACCTTTTCATGGGTTAATATGCCTAATATTTGAAATTAGATGATTTACATTCAAATTTTGCAGCTCAAGTTCAATTTTGAAAGGAGGAATGATAGTCTATATTTTAAAATTCCGATATTTTCTCTGCAAGTATTCTTATAAATACTGTTTAGCACTGTAATGCTGAGCAAAATTGTTTTGGAGGTTCCTGTTGTGGCAGGGTCCCCCATGAGAATATGCCTGCCAACAAATACTAAATTTGGCTGATAATCTTATGTCAATAGCCCTTTTACTACCAACTTCATGCCACACATAGGCATTTTCAATCCTAATGAAAAGGAAAATTTGTATGGTGCATATTCACATATATCTATAAAATTTACATATTTTTCATCTATGTGAATATGTATTTCTGGAAGTTTGTATAGACTTCCATCTTATGATTTCTAGATTTCTTCAGTCTCACTTAAAAGAAAGTAAATGTGATATGGCTAAAAGATTCTAGTATTACTAGAGAATTTAATAGAGATCTAAAATATCAAAATATTTTATGTTAGCTACACAATATTCTCCTCATAGAAAGAGTGATGGGAAGTGATCATACAGAGGGAATGGGAAGTTGTACAGTTTTACCTGTGAAACGTTTCTATACAAAACTGGAATTATTCTCCATCTTGTAGAGTTGTGTTTTTAAGTGGTTTTAGTCTGAACAAAGTTCTCCTATATAAGTCTGCCTATAAAAAGAACTGGACTTGCTATTTTATTGCATAGTTGTTCAGTTTGAAGTTTATACAGTCTCCACAGAATAGGCAATAGTAGTAAAAACAACCAAATAACACTCCCTGCCATTTCTTGTTAGAAAATTAAGCAGCTGTAATTCAGAACATGAAATGGGAATAATATGACCATTTTACAGATGTTTCATGACCCAAATCACATTAACTGAGTCAGTTCTCTTTCCCCAGTATGAGTTAGTGGTAATGGATGGCACCATAAAACTTTCAGGGACAGGTACAAAAAGGTGATTTTGGGTAGGAAAAATATTTTCTGTCATCCCAGCAATGTCAAAAGCAAGACATGAGTAGCACAGAAGTGGAGGATAATGGGTGACTATTTTACTGGTCCATAGAATCTTGGTTTCTATGGCATTTGAAGGATGCTAGAAACTACAGGGGTTTAATGACCTTATGGAACTTTCCATGGCCATTAAATCAGAGAAATCACATGGAGGGGGAATGACTTCAGTGCCGTTGATGGAAATTTTATAGGCATCTTGCTGTTTCCCATGGTGGGGGAAGATGGCATAAACTAATGACAGGCAAAAGGTCAAATGCTTCAGAGTGCAGAGCTGCTCAACTGCTCAGATGTTGGTGTGAAGTTCACACAAGCCTTTTTGGATATTTTTGTGTTTGAAAAATTGTTTTACCATCATAAACAGTAGCACCTTTATTTTTCCATTCCTTTTTTTCCCTCTTTTTTTTAGAAAGGTTTTTATTTGAAGATGTCCTCATTATTTACCCATCAGAAGTATAGTACTTCTAGTACTATTGCAATATTTTCAATTCAAATTCCAGCCTGAGTTCAGAAATATATAATTTAATATAAATATTCTTTTTTTTTTTACCATCAATATGTTTTGGGGGGGATTTTTCTTAGTGTTCTGATCATACACAGCAGGATGATAATACTTCTAATACTGTAAACTGTTTATGCTCACTGTTCTTAGAACATCTGGAATCACTGAATTTTGAACAGTTTGTTCTCTTTGAATTTCATACTGATCCTGCACGAGTTGAATTATCTGATGTAAAACAGAGACAAGCTGACACTATTGCACTAGAATCAATTTCTAGCTTCAATGATTGAATAGGTCATGGTATATCCTTGCTTAATGGCCTGTTTTTGAGAAGTATTTTGTATATGCATAAATCTACTGTAACAATAAATTCCATGCAGTCAATGTATGAAATCTGAACTTCAATGAGAAAAAAAATTCGTTAACTCTAATAAGATCAGGATTTCATCCAAAAGGACTGTTTGCCACAACTTAGTGTACTTATGGTTAATGAACTCACAGTATAGAATTATTAGATTAGCTGTAGTGCTTCTACATGGAGCACCTTGTGGTTTCCTTGTTGAAAAATACCTTTTAAAACTCTACCTATAAGGTGGTATTTTTTTTGCAAATATACATTATTTATACATATAGAACTTAAATAAAGCAGAGTGTTTGGGACCAAAACTATGTTAAATAAATAATATTCTAAATAAAATAAAATAACTATTTTAAATAACTACTTTAAATAAAAATATAGCCTAAACTTAACTTGCGAGATACCTGCAGTGGGAAAGGAGGATTACTTGAGAAAATTTAGCAGTCTGGCATTTATGCCTTGGACAATTCCTGTTCAAGAGTGAATAAAATCACAAAAGTAGTTACATGAGCAAGTTACAACTATGTTTCATTTTTGTTTCTTTAGGGAAGAGTCCCCACAAGTAACAAATAATTTTTTGGCTGAAACCCAAATCTCATCTTCTTTAAATGACTGTGTATTGCTGTCATGGGGATGGGGAAGCTGAAGGAAGCTGGCTATGTATAAATGTGAAACTCCAGAGGAAAGAAACTCACCATTTCAAAAAATTAAAGCTACAAAAAACAACACCTAAAAACTGTTGTCTAGTGGAAATAGTGGAATAGTATGGATTCATTTTAGAAACTCTAAAAGGATTTTAAAACTCTAATAGATGTCAACCCCTAAAATGTCCAACCCACCGAAGCTAGTAATTTATCTATCATGGAGAAAATTGCACTTTGGATCTCATAGAATTTTTATTATTATGAGGTTTTCTACTTCTGGCTGTCAAAGTCTGCTCATCTTTGTCATCTGATGGATATCAGCAAAGTTTTTTATGAATATTCTGTTGCATTTCAAAGAGAGATCTTACCTGGTTTAAGATCAGACACTTTAGAAATTCAGAACACTAATTCCATTTATAACAAACATCTTAAAATGCTTAGTTTGCTATAAACAAAGAACTGTTCCATACAATAGTATATGCTGGGTCCAACTGGCTTTGCAGAAAATGAGGTGGAATTCCTGGTAAAAATGAGCCTAAATACTCAAATATGGGGGGAAAAATGGGACATCATACGAAACAAGCTAGCCCTCCATTGAGTTTTACTCATTCATCAAAAAAATCAAAGTGACCTTTGAAAATTAAATGAAATATTTAAACCTTAGGAAAACTAAATTCAAATTTTTGGTGTGAAGGAAAAAATTCTGACAGAAGAATCAAGGACAACAAGATTGTTCTACAGATTCTCAGAGAAATAGCAGCTTGCCTTCATATTCAGTCTTTGTATGTCAAAGTGTTTCTCTACATTATTTTTTGATCATTTTTAATTCCTTGCCTCTCCCCTCCTCACAGAATTTTTTTCATCCAAGTGAGGAGTCAGGACATCAGACAAGCACAAGGCAAAACTAAGCTGGTAGATGTTGGTGTGGTATGAAGAAACTGCCTGTCTGAGTGCTATTTTCATATGACTGTCCCTAGAAACGTAAGAAAAACTTTATTCCTAAGAGATTCAGAAGAGTATGAGAAAAATATGTTTTAGCATTTAAAAAGGTATTAATTTAAATAGACCTTCAATTTCCTTTACGTTGGATTTGTGGCTTTATGGTATCTATTCAGAAAGAATATGTTAGCAATTGAAAACCAAGATCACCAGAAATGAATTTGGTAATCCTGGAATGCATTAGTTTTTATCCTTTCTGTGCTTTCTTTTCAGGAAGTACTTTTTCATTTAGCACAACCATTCAGTTTATTCAGATAAATTCATCTTTGGTTTTGTTATAAACTGAGTGGAAATACCAGTTTTCTTGGGTAAGAACAGATATTGGAGAGAGGACTGCAACATTCAAAGCAGCATTTCAGTAGGCTGATGAAATAATACCAAAAGAGAAAATCTGCTGGTAATTAATGCATGTAAACAGTTTCACAAGTTTTCTTGACTGCTCTGTTTCAGAGTGTGGTTTCATACTTGCAATTAGGCAGTGAGACTTGAAGGTATGTTGAGAAAGGTTTGCACTCTTTCTACTCAAACAAGCCCAACCTAAGGGACTTCTCCACAATCACTGACATTCATCCTGTGCTAGATGGTGCTGTGCATGCTAATTTTCCTGTGGATATGTGAGAAAAGTGGCTTGTCTATATATAAAAATTGGCAACCTGTCACTGTCAATATATTTTTGTCATGTGGGCCAACAGCTTTCCTTGGATACCCTTGCAGAGATGCAGTGTGTGCGTGCAAAGGAATAATCGGGTCCTCTCTGTCAGCAGTTACAGGATAGTTGTGGTAGGATTCCCAATTTGTTTTCTAGCTTTCATGATTAACAATAGTAGACTGCATGCAAAAGTGCTGAAAGTGCAGTCATTAACTATATTGATCATGTTTGAAGACAGAAGGAATTTAAATTGATTTTCAGGTTTCAGTTTGACTTTGCAAGACTGATGGCTGAGCCAGGAGAAAGAGGGGATCTTTTGGTTTGCTAGCTTAGAACATAAAAACGTAGCAGACAGACATCACACCACTTTTTTTTTTTAATTTTATTTTCTTAATAACATAGTAATTAGAAGACTGCAAGCTTGTAAATTGATTTGAAGACGGGTTTAACTTTGCTTATAAAATGTCTGGTTTGAATCTCATTGCATAATAAAACCTGGTAATCCTTTAGGTTTACTTCTGTCCTCAGTAATTGTAAAACTCTGTATGGTCTCTTAGACCTGTTTGCATTTTGTATTAGCTGTTTAGTGTTATGAATTATAACAGTAGCATATTACAGCAGGTCCTACTGTGCTAAATACCATACGAACACAAAGCAAGGGACAATGTCCTCCCCGGGACCTTACAGTTTAAATAGATTAAAAGATTAATAGAAACACACAGACATGAAGTGTCTTGCTCAAGGTTACACATAAGGCCAATAGCAAAACCAGAATTAAACTGGCCCCTGTGTCCCAGTCTAGCACCCTGTTGATCGCACCACAGTGCCTCTGGAACTTAATTTGAAGTAATATTTTCAACTTATGCATACAAATTGCTTTAAAACCTAATTGTGATAGTCCAAAAGGCATCTTGGTGAGAATAAAACCTCCTTGACAAGGGAACTGGAGGACATATAGTCATACCCAAGGCAAGGCTCATTTTTTTTCTTTTTATCATCATTCATCATCTTTGACAAGAGAATGCTTTGAATACAGTAGAAAGCTTTATAGCCAACCTTTCATGGCACAAGAGGAGGAAGGAGGCTCTATGTATTCCCAAGCTGCTTATTTACTTATGAAATTTTAGTCAGAGAGTTTCTTGCTGCTTGAGAAAGTGTTTCACTGGGTCACCAGGAAACGCCCACTTCCAGATGGGAACGTCAAGGACACAGTGCTCTGCTGGGTCTTATATCCTGCAGGGAGCTACGCAGGTTTGCTGAGAAAGAAAGACCTAATCATCAAAGACAGGGGCAGATTTATGAAGTTGTGAAGTTATCCAACAGAAAGTGTTTAATAAATGATGGGTTCCTCCATGATGGTTCAACTAAGCTCATGATCAGGAACATTTCAAATTAAAATATAGGTCTAACTCAAACAAGCCTCATAATACTCAATACTCTAATCTCATAGAGCACTGGACATATGTTTTTTTAAGGTACTTGAGTAACAAACAAAGCGGGGCTCAAACCCTTTATTTTGTCTCTGGGAGCCTGTTCTTTTTTTCTCTCTCTGTGGAAATATGACAAGAACACATTGTACGTAAGCAAACATTGAGTGAACCATTTCCTACTGTTTAACTTTGTGTATTATAAGACATCATATTCACTTTGTCTCTCCTTCTATAGGCCATAAAAATAATTTTAATCTATAAAGAATAGATGAAGAAAATTGTAACTACTTATTTAAAACAAGTGCTTATTTTTTGTACCTTTCCATGCCAATGGGAGCTTGAAGTTTGGATTTGTAAGCTGAAAATTTTAGCCATTGATTACAAGAGATAATTGCTTTTATCTTGTGGAAAAAAACTAAGTTATTTTTGCAGTGAATTCACTGCTTACTTTTTGCCGTGTGTCATCACCTTTTCCTGAGGGTAAGGATTGTATACCACAACTGTGAAAAAACAAGAATTACTTTTATTTTGTCTGAGCACAAAATCAAAGACATGTTGCATTCTCTTTAGTCCTGCTATTACTACAAAATTCATTTTGAAAGACCCAGTGAGGAAAATAGTGAGTAGTCAAGTGAAATAGCAAAATCAAAGAAATGCTCTAAAATCAACCCAAGTTCTTTAAAATGGTTATTGTATGTCCAATACTGTATAACTACTCTGAATGGGATAGGCAAGCTATTTAATGATGAGTACTTTGATCAAATTTGATATATTCTATAGAGAGGCTTTCCATTACCTGATTTTTTTTTCTGAGAAAATATTGATAATTTACACTTTGAAGAGCTATAACTGGAAAACTAAATAGAAGAAACCTTTTTAAACATTTGAGAAACAGAAACATACATTGATCAAATTAAATGGACCTTTTAAACTTTTAAATACTTTGTATAACTTACAGACCAAGAACTATTTTTGTAAATTATTTAACATATTACTGATCAAGAAATGCCTTGCTGTATGTATTCCAGTTATTCTCAGTGGTTAGGAGCTTTCCTGACTACATTTCCAAATTGTAGTTCTGGATTAGGGATTCTAATGGAGTAAAACAATAGGAAAATCTAGAAAAAAAATTATGTGGTTGAATATCATCCATAATTATAAAAGATTATCAGTATTGATATTTTCAAGTTGTCAAGAAAAATTTACATGAATATTTCAATTATTTTTGAAAATAATTATATAATAAGTGCCAAAGGAATGATCTTTTTGATACAGTAATATTATGAGACCTACTAGAAATTGCGAGTTTACATTTGTGTGCTACCGTTGTACTGAACGCTGTGCTGTGTAAAAGGATTGCTATTTATGAGAAAGAGCTGCAATTGAAAACTCCTTGTTGCATTGGCTGGTTAATTGTCTTCCTTCCAGTTTGTCAGAAATGGGCTTCTTTGTTGCCTTAGTCTGACATTTAAGAGCAGGGAAACAACAAAAACTTCAATCATGTCTCAAACCTTATCACACTGGAGAGCGACTCTACTGGAAGTTGTAGCAGGCATTATATTAAATCTGACAAGGGCATGATCTCTTCTCCTGTTTTTTTTTTTTATTGTTGCCTAACTTCCATGCACTTTTTTTGCCCCGTTGGCCTTTCCTACAATGGATTAAATGGTTAAATGATAAGAGTTGGACACATCTTGGTTTGCTTGTTTTTTTAACCTGAAGGCATAATACAGGTTGTTTGGTTGCTTTTTAAAAAACTATCACTTGAGATCTCTCTAACCTCTCAAATATCTAAATAACTTTTCATCTTGGAGTCTAAGGCTTTCTGAATTGGTATGCAGCTGTCTCCTCTCTCTCACTATTTCAGTATTAGTTTTCTCTGTTTCTCTGACCAAGTACATATTTCTTCAGGCTGTTTCAAATCCATTTCTTTTATTACTTACTATTAGCATGCATTACAATTCCATATTACTTATTCATAAAAGTTTGTAAAGAAAAAAGTTACATTGTCAAAATACGTATATTTTTCCTTTCTGTGATATGCTTTCCCAGTCTCTATTTTTTGGGGTTTTTCTCCCTTGTTTCTTTTGGGTGCAAATATGTTTTTCAAGAAATATGTTGTAAAGAATAGCTTTTCATAAAATTAGCATTCTAGAATATTTTACAGCTTATGAATGCTGAGGGGCACTATGTGAAAGATGGCACTTTTCCCCCAGCAATATTGATTGGAATACTATTGGGTTTTTGCTCCAGAAACCTTGAAAAATTACGTACAATTATTTTCCAAGGCCTCATACAACCCTCTAACATTATGGTCTTATGATGCAGTGGGAAGGAAAGATTGTTTAGTATGCCAGTATGAAACTACAAGAGGTAAAATACAGTCCCACTACCTGCTGAGAACAGCCAGAGAAAGACCAGAAAAATAAGACGTCCTTTGTCTTATATTTTATTCTCCGTAGAGTTCTCCGAGAGTCTGTAATGTATGATTTGCGGGGGGCTTGTAAGCAACCAAAAGACAGTGCTTTGTACTAGTATACGGAGGAAAAAAAATGTAGGAGGAAAATTCTGTCGCTTTTTTCATATACTCTAGGGAGGCTGAAATTACGTACTGGAAAGCTTCTGGAAAAAAACCATCAGACTAAAAGCCAAATACATTTCAAATGGCTTTTCTCCGGGTTCATGTTAGACCAGTCTGAAACTATGTGCTTAAATGGATACTTGGTTAATCTCATTTGCTTACCATTGATTGAAAAGGAGTTCAAGTTTGTGATTACAGCATGAATATTGACCATTACTGAAAAGCTGATCGAATGTGGGGGTTTTATTGTGAAATTTTAGTTACAGTGCCTTAATATAATTTTTAAATATTTTGTCAAAGAACTTGGTGTTTGTGACAATCTTCTGTTTAAATTTTCAAAATTTGATCTTGAAGTTGACAAGTAATATTTGCGCACATCTGCAGAAAAGTCCAGTTCATGAAGAACAACTCTTTTGGAGAAAGTGAGGTGCTATGTTAGAATATCTTAAACCAAAGAGGTATATCTCAGAGGTTCTACTAAATGAAGTTAAATTCAAAGTCTTTAAATGAATGGGTGACAAACTGCTTTGAAAATATCTTAATATCTGCAATATTGTAGAGAAATTGCCTTAGAGAATAAGTTATATGTCAAAATACCCTTGAATTGTTTAGATTCTTGCTTGTGAAACATTGGGGTTTTTTTCATTATTGTGTTGTCTTTCCCATAATTTTTAAGGGACATCTTAGGTACAGAGTTTTAACGTATAAAGCTAATTTTTTGTTTTTTTCCCCTTGGTAAAAGCAGTGAGGATTTTTTTTCTATGTGTGTTGACCACTTTGCTGATAACTCTGTTACTGAAATGAACTAATGGGCCCACAGTGGTAGGTTTTTTATTTTGATATCAGTGACACTTTAGAGAGTGAATATTTAAGGCAGGTTGGGTGAAAGATATTGTTTTGATAAGTAAATATTGCTTTTTATTGAAAAATTGCTATTACTCTCTTTTTGAATGTTGGTGAAGCTATTAGGTTTTCATGTTTTTAAGTCTTCTTCTTCTTTACTGGGGAAACAGAAAAATACAAATGTAAGGAGATGGATAAAGATGCCAAAATAACCTGCCAATATTAATCAGAGATCACAGTACATAAATATATAAAGAAGAAAAAATAGAACTTCGATTTGTAAAATTTCTGCCATAAGTAAATCTACTCACACAAGAAAGTAACTGAAGGATTTGATGTACTTGTTTAGGAAACAAAACTATTGCAATATGTGTCCATGTTTCTAAGTGTTCTGAAATGTCTCTTTGAACTGGGGAAAAGAAAAATTTTATTGATTGAGCAGAAAGAACAAAAAAAGAAATATGGAAAGGAACGTTTTCAAACATGCTGTTTGAACATAGCACAGTCTTTTATTTCTATATAAAATAACATTTTTGATCTGTTCTAGTCCAATTTGGTTTTCCAAAATAAAGCATGTCTCTATGGAAATTGAACTTGTTTTGACAGAAGAGGGCAGTGTTTCTTTACAATTGTGCATGGGAAATATGCATATTATTTTAAAGATCAGTCTCTAGAGAGTATTTTGAGCCAATAAATTTAAATGTAATAAATGCCCTCTGAATATGCTACTTAGTAAAATAACATGCAGTGAAAAAGTAGACATTACAGTTAATTTTATCAGCACTGAATTGTACTGACCCAAGGAACAGCATGTAACCTTTAACATATTACGTAGGTGTTTGACGTTTTTGTGATGTTCAAAGATTTATGCAACAACATCTTGGGTTAAAAATTGTAAAATGGTAAAAATTAAGCCTAACAGTACTTCATTATGGAATGTATTAGGGACATAACTATCAATAAAATAGCTTTGCAATAACTCAATGTATAAATCAACACTGACAATCTCACATATCAGGAGTTGTCCATGGTGCTGTAGTGTCACACTTTATAGAATAGGAAAACTGAAAAAAATACAATCACAGTTTATGAAAGGAATATGGAATCAAGCACAACTTTTACTTTAAAAGCTCCAACTAGATCCTGATTGAATGCCAGTTAATTACTTGTTTTATTGTCCTTTTAGGGTAGTGATGTTTTCTAAGTCTGGGCCTACATGATTGATGCATTTCTATATCCTAAGTGGTTTCATCTATTTCTGCCCATAATAATATTACAGGGTCAGGTTTCTCCCTTTCCTCCTCCTTCCTACCAAAATCTTGTCCTAAATTTCTTACTTCTCTATATAAACACTTTGTTCTTGTTCTCTGAGCATTTTATGGGGATGGATGAATCAGGCAGCTCTTCTTCGGGGAATACTGAGTTACTCCATATCCAAGAAGGTGAGGTTTTTCATATGGACATAGGGAATGTGTAATGGAAGTGTTTAGTAAAAAGGTACTGATTTTTGGTTTGCTGAATGGTGTAAGCAATGTCTTCTCTTATTTTCTCACAAACTTGCAATATTGCTGTCAGCCTTACTAGCCTTTTGTCCAAATAAATCTTAATCACAAAAGAGTCCTGGGAAGTGGCTGTGCAGAGAACAAAGAGCAAGTGTAATTAAATAACTTATAATGAAAACAAAGGAAAGGAGGTGAGGAAGGAAAAAAGACGTTTAGAAGTTATTTCTTTTTTTCTTGCCTTCATTTTATGCCTGTTTCCCTTCCTTCTCTGCCTATTTCTCCAAAATAATTTGTATTAAATTCAGTGCTTTGAGAAAGCGGTTCTGCAATCCAGACACATTTTCATGGAAAAGCAATAGCACAGAAAGTGGTGGTACAAGAGTCTGTCGGTCTGCTCCAACTGCGTGAAAAATCCTGCTGTAGACTTCAGCTTTTCCTTCCTCTGCTGCTCACAGAAATACCGGGTGTGAGCTGCAGTTCACTTGAAACAGGAGACAGTCCATCAAGCCTGTTCGTATGAGCTACCAGGAAAGTCCTTACGTTTTGTGGGACATGAATTTTATGTAGCAATAATGTGAAAGCTTTAGGAAGCAATGAACTGAAGTGAGAAACTCCACATCTTACTGACAATTGCCTGAACGAGCCTTTTCTAAAGCCTAGTGGGGCTGTTGGGACTGTGCCAACAGTGAAGAGAGAGATTGGCTTCTTTTGATGGACACTTGTTCTGCAAATGTCATCATTCTTAGCTAGAAAGGTGCTCATTAAAGAAGTCAGGAAAGGAGATAATATGCAATCTGATAGAAGGAAGCATTTTAAAATTTAGTTAATCATATGTGGAATAAAATTCCAATGCACTGGCATTTGATATGGCTCTAGGATAAGGACACGAGGTCAAGTACAACATGAGATACACAATTCCTGCAGACAATCAGTTCAGAATACTTTGGGAAATAAAAGTGTTCTTTTTCTTAGTTATAAGGCCTTTGGTTATAGCAGTTTACTACTTTGATTGTATATACCTTATGCTTGTTTGTTTTTTACAGTTCCTGTTTATATTACTTGGTTTCTTTGGGTTCATACAGCTAAATTCATGTGCAGATAAAATGGGAAAGTACTGTTTTATCAGTCTTCTGCATGTGTTATTTTGAAATGAAGCTACAAAATTGTTACTGATTTCTTTTCTCCATAAATTCCTTGATAGAAATTCTTGGCTTTTTTAGGTCTGATACCCAAGCTGATTTTAACTTTGCTTCTGTATATGTGCCTAACTTGAAGAATTCTCATGTTTGGAAATAAAATTGGAAAATAATCTGTCCACATTGGTAAAAAGAGTGAAATGAGGTTAAAATTTTGAGCAATATACTGAGTAGTTACTGAATACTGAGGAATATAAAAGGTTATTTACTATTATAACACATTATGCATTTGTCTCTGTCTAAGATAAATTCAGAGTTTAAACTCTAGTTGAACGCCAAAGTTTTAAGGATGTACCTATCATGTTTGTTAACGGTAGAGTGTAGGCAGTTTAGAATTATACCTTTTCCATCCATTTGTTCCACACAAAACAGTCAATAAATGAGCGTAGAAGAAAGTGCTATAGAGAGACTTGAAGTGAATACTGAGGTAAAAATACAGTGTAGATACAGATATGTACATGAAGGAAAATAAACCCTCTTTTTAATAGAAAGCAACCAAAAAAATACAGGTTTTGTGTTCTGTTGTGCAGTTGCTGTATGCCCACCAGACAAGCACAATCCCGAAATCTTTACCTCCGAAAACCATGATGAAAGGCAAACAAAAATGCATTTCCAAATATTTTTTTACTGGAGGTGAGAACAGAGATAAATTTAATGTTATCACCTCATTGCATTACTCAAAAACTGCACTTCTCATATAAAAATCACAGAGAAATTTGAAAATATTTAATGAAGTAACCAGCAGACACCCCTTGCAAAGCAGAAAATGCAGCTTAATGACAGACAGTAAAGTTAAATTGTTAACCAGAGCACAACGGAAATGTTAACACTTCTTTACTGGGTAAATATCAGAAATTCCCCCAATACTCAGATAAATATTTTAATTTTGGGGTTTTTTGGTCTATTACATAAGATATGATTATATACCACAGTACTGACTTCTGCTTTTTGTAAGCACGTGAGAAAGATCTTGCACAGGCTGCAGTTTTAACAGCCAATTAAAATCACCTCAATCCTATGGGATGCTGAAGGTGGTGTTTTAAGGAGCCAGAGGTTGCCTTCAGTGTGCCATCTTTTACTGCCCTCCTCCCACACCTTTTTGAAGGCAATCTCTGGTAGGATGTTAAGTCCATGAGCACATAATTAGGCTGATTTGGAATAAGATTTTAGGGTGATATGTTTATCCTGAAGAGAAACAGGGATCAAATGCTTTCCAGGGAAGGGTTGTCGGGTGGGTGATTGTTCATTTTTAACAGAGAAAATATATCTATTATGGATTAATATATCAGTCTGCATTTCTTGAATCACTTTTTAAATATTATATTTTTATTTTCAAATGTTTGATTTCTTGATAATTGAGAAAATTAACTTCTATTTTCTCTGCCTCCTAACTTCAGTGCTTTCAAGCAACTTGCTCAAAAAGAAAGGATTTGAAAAAATTGCTTTTTCTTCTCTGTCTTATACTTGGTATTCATATTACATGGTATTCAACTCCTTACTGTAACTGAAGCCAAGCAGTATTAATGATAATTAATTGAATTACTTTATCAGAAAATGCAAGGTGGAAGATCAGGCATTTTCTTCTTCCTTTTAAAGTTTATATTATTTCAATTAAATTAATTGTATTTTTTTAATGCAGATACCTTTATAGCTGTATTATTTTTGCTTTCTATGATTTAAAGGAAATAATTAGTACAGTGACAAGTAGTACTTGAAATAAATTATTTAATCTGGCCAGGATATTAATTTTTGAAATGTTAATACAATAGCTCCTTGAATGACTAAAGATTTCCTGATGTTCTGAGAATTATGAAGTTGATTTTAATGTGGGGGAAATTTTAAACAAGTTTTTCATTCTTATGTCAAGATTTATATAGGGATTTTTTTTTCTCGCTGTATTTTCTGGTGATCACCTAAAATAAATGTGAAGCAGATATGTGCATTTTCAGCTGTAGCAGACAGAAAGCAATTTATAGAAAATTGACTGACAGAGATCAGAATGAATATGCCATTTGCGAAACATTTTTTTCCTCCTTGACCTTTGTCCAAGAATATTAGGGATTCCTCTCAACCCACTGAAGGCTAGGTCTGCAATACAATATCTGACAGATACAGAATAAGAATGATAGGGAAAAAAACCCTAAAAGATGGTGTCTTTTATTCTTTCAAAATACCATTTTTTGAATCCCGTAATTGTTTTCTAGAATAAGTGTTGTTTAACAATTCTTCTTTAAAATTAATTGTCATGTGGGTGAAGTCTACCACGAAAAATAAGTAAATCTGTAGGAAATGATAATCCCAAATGTATATGCTAAAAACTAATTTTAAAAGTATGGGTACAACCATAATGATTTTAGATCATGGATCCCTTTAACTGAATCAATTCAACCTTGAGGTTACCTCCTGTGTGTTCCAGAGTGAAACACGGATCCACGTGTCAGTTCTGCTCTGTAGCAAACCATATCTGTGCCTTATAAAAATAATTGTGGTGCTATTTTTCTTCCACTTATAAAAAATGTGCTTCAGTTATGAAGGACTCATCAGTTAAAACTTTCAAACAGCCTTCATAATGTTGATTTTAATACACACTGTGTTGAGTAGTATGTAGCTGAACAAACTGGAATGTAAAGAACTGGAATTTATGACTGGTTGTGTTGGCTCCAGATTCTATTATGCTGTCTTCGATGACAAAATAAAATTATCTTTGATTTCATCTGTATTGTGTGTCCAACTGTGAACAGGAAACAGCCTTATTTTAATTTCAACTGCTTATATCTGTATTTATTTATTAACAATATTTCAGGGTAGTTGACAATTCAAGTGAAAAGTATGTAATTTGTTGTGCATTTTTGTGAAGATCATCTAGTTATTTTAACAGTAACGAGCTGTGTCTGAAGGAGTTCTGCAGCTCTGTTCTGTTGCTGTCAATTATGATTTGATGTTGTCCTGTAATAAGAGTGTAAAACATCTTCTGGAGTTTTGTGAAATAGGATGTAATAGCCATCTGTAAGGGTTTGTTACATTGTTTTAGGGGTAGGAAAGAATGAACTGATTTTCAGACCTAAAATACTAGAAAAATATCAAAACATCCATGCTGATAATTTGAAATAGAGCCCTAGAACTCCTTTTGCTGTGGGCACTAAATATTGATATTTTCTATCAAAAAAACCCCAACAAAAACACAAAAAAAACCCAAAAAACCAAAAACCAAGCAAAACTTAAATCTACAAATAAGTTGCACTTGCTCATTTTTTTAGCCCAGTTTTTGTTGCTGAAGAAAGGTTAATATCCTTCCTTTTACTTTTGACTCTGGGTTATTAAACCCTGAAACCTGTTGTTGTGAAGCTGCTGCTTCAGGTAAAGTCTCCACTGGGACACTACTAAGGCAAACTGTGGACATATTTACCAACAATTTTTTGTTTGTATTTGTGCTGTCTTTCCTGTGCTTTGAAGGGTTTCTTTTTTGCCATATCAGTTGCAAACTCTGGCACCAGGAATTTCTAAACGATGGCAAACCCCTGTATTTTCCTTGGAATTTTGCTGAATTTACCATTACTTCCATACATATTTCTCTCTTAACTTTCTTTGATATCTTGGAGAGATACAGATATGTAAATAAGGTAGACATTCTAGTCTCATTTCCTATCATAGAATTATTTATGTTTGAAAAGACATAAATATGGAATAAATATTTTGCCCTTGAAATGTAGTGGAATTGTAATGAACAACCTGTTCAAGCTTTCTCTAATCTGAAAAATCTTAGTGGCATTTGCAAAAGACCTTCTGGTCTTCCCTTTTTTCAAGCATAAAACAGGTTAATGTTTTATAAACATTTCCATCTCTTTCATGAAGCCAAATGTTATTGAAACAATATTTATTAACAGATGGTTTTAAAACACATTATCAAAGAGAAAAAAATGCACAAAAATATCCATAGATAGATCACAATGCATAAAATATTCCCATCAGAAATATGATATAGTAGAATTTAGTGCCTGATATTTTGTTTACTAAGTCCCAGAATTGTGACCTTTTTGTTTAGCAACAGCAAAAAACCTTTGATGATATATTCTAGTGATTGTGTTTCACATGTCTCTTTTCTTTATAATAATATTATTTTTTTTCTGAAAAAAAAAAAAAAAGGCAAACAACGAGTCTGTATTCCATAGGAAATGTTGTGAAATAACAAAAGGAGAACACATCGTGTACAGGTCTTACTAAAAGTTATTGAAGCTGATGGATACCATTCTTTTGATTTCAGTATCTTCTGGTTTACCTATATGTTTTATAAAGGGGATGGGATTTGACTTTGGCAATCAGTAAAAGGACTGAAATTGAGTGACAAGATGCTGTGTTTTGTTGGGGTTTTTTTTGTTTCTTTTTTTTTTCTTTTCCCCATGAATGATCTGTATCCTGTGTAGAATTTAGAATGTTTCATCTAATTCCCTTTGCTATAGGTAAGTATCCTATTGGATTAATTGAAGGGAAACTACATTAATCTTAATTTGTAGGTCTGGGTTTCTTTTATCTCTATGTGTTGAAGCTTCCTATTCCAGAACATATCTACTGTGGCTGGTTCTTGGCCAAAATCAATGTCCATCGGTTTTCCATTGATTCCTACTCCGAACTGGGTCTTTGCCACAACTGTTCCTAATTCAGAGCAGTAGGATCATCTAATTGAGCTGTTGAGGTTCCTTTGACTGTCCATGGCATAGTGCATTGTATCCAGCTATCCCAAAGAAATCTAAAATCCCCAGTAAGTATCCTCCAGTCATACCGACTGAGCAAATATAAATTTTCTGTTCCTGAATGTTGTGTTTGAATGCAGCATTATCTTCAAATGAGTAAGATAATAAAAGTTATATATAAATTTTGTAATGTTTAACTCAAAGTTTGCCTATTCTTGCAATGCAAGTGTCATTATTTATACTCTCAGATATTAATTATTTTGAATACATACAAATATGTATATGGTCATTTGTAAAGAAACACTTTATTCTCTGAAAGACCACTGTCTTTTTTTTTTTTTTTCTGGCAAAAACCTAGGATGCTTCTTCGTAATTATAGTAGTAATTACTAACCTTTCAGTGCAGAGGAATCAATAGTTTAATAAAAAGTGTGAATATTGCTGATGTTTTGCAGTAAAGCTGATAAGGAATTAATAGCTCTTAGTGGAATTTTCTGAGTCATTGAAACTCTTCATGGGGAAGAATCAATTTCAGCTCATTTCCTATCTCAAAAATGGTAAAAGTAGTTTCTAAATTATTGTTAACCACATGAAAATGTTCTTTAAAAAAATAACCAAGAAAAGTAATAATTTATGAAGCTGAATTGGAAAAAAATCTGAGATATTTGACCTGAAAATATCATAATTTTTGGTGCTTTGACTTCTTTCACAGCTGCTTCTGAGGGTTTTTTTTCTGTTTGTTTGGGGTTTTT